>NC_091287.1:93439960-93647460 GCF_032444005.1 Ranitomeya imitator
TAATTGGAGGTGTTTGCTAATATTGTTATTATTGCACCTACTACATATTGGGATAGGACCTTGGAGATGGGAATACCCCTGTGAGTGAAGAGGTGTAGGTGGCATTGAACACACTTTGAAGAATAATTTCTATATCTAGGGAGACGCAAACAATATACATTTGATAAGCTGAGTTCTCGCTGAAGCAAACAGTAATATATATCACTTGTGCTTTATAGTCCTCTCCAGTGACTATTTATCATGAAGAGAATTGAATCACAAGTTGGGATCTGTCGATTATGAATTAACATTGGATGTCTATGAGATGGTGAAAATGGTTTAAGTGGAAACCTCAGAAAAAAAGGCTATTAGCTGATTAAATGTATACAAGAGAAACACCCGATGCACTCCATAAATAACAGGGAAAAATCTACAAACCTTGAAACTGCTGAAACCTCCAAGCAAATGCACAGTTTTCCGTCTGTGGCAGCAGTTAAGGTCCATAAAATACTGAATCACTTAGAGATGAATGCAGTATTGTTTTACCGAAACAAACACAGCTATCAGGCTTAATAGACTAATTAGCACTTAGATCCCCTGACAAACCACGGCTGATGGCTAATATAAAATACTTCACCGTAGGGACTGCGTAGTCTTCAGTACTATACATTCTACTCATTTCTCACCATTCGAGGAGAGCTCCATCAGAATAAACAGTTTCATTCAACATTTGTCATTTAGATGGGAGTACACATAAGAACACTTTGTTAGACTGGCGTGATTACTGTACAATTATTGGGATCTAATATATTCTAACAGTGTTGTATGCAAATTAAGTAAAAATGAAAGAGGTTGCCAACTACTTTTTTTTAATTGATGGCCTATGCCACTAAAGAAATGACAGAGTTTCTGGGTTCTGTCAACATCCAAAAACTTTTCGCAGCCGCCGGTAACAGCTGATCACTGCCCCATGAATCAGATATAGATGGCCCGTCCTAGGTACAGGCCTTCAAAAAAAGTAGCCACCAACCCCTTTAACAAACTGTTTCCTTTTTTTAGGAGAAAGACCCAACAATTGAGAAAGATGCCTTATTTAATCAGCATCATTTTTCATTATTTTAATTCGCCCTACTACATGTACCTTTGACTTTTTAACTGTTGTGCTAATCAACTCATTTATTTATACATTTTGCTTCTATAACATCAACAGTTCCTCTATGGTTCCTCTATGGTTCCTCTGTCATTAGTCCTGTCCTCAGACAAGCATTAAGGAGGTTCTCTCGCCAGGTCAAAAGTGGCCAGTTTTTGCTCTCGTAATAAGGGCTGGTGCAGACCACCATTTTCTCTCCATCTGAGAAAATCGGTCCGATTATGCTAAACAGACTCAGAGTGTGATCAGAGTTAGGATTCAATTTTCTTGTAGGTTAAGAGCAAAAAAGGTTTTCTCTCTACCCTCTCTATTTTGTCAGTCTGTGATAATCATCCGAGTGCGGCCCGATTTTTTTTCAAGAACCCATAGACATGAGTAGGCAAATGCCATTCGATTCCGAGAGGCAAATCGATTTTTTTTTATATATAATGTTTTTTATTCCTTGGACAACTTGGTCCAAGGAAACAATCGTACATATGCATAGCCCCATTGATTATCATGAGTTCAAGTGCTATTTGTCAAAACCACGGATAGCACTCGTTCAATTACAACGACTGTCTACATGGGCCCTAATACTGCTACTTCACTGAGTATTCCACTTTTTAAAAAAAAATCTGCCATACGGGTCCAGAGATATGAACACTTTTATTTAGTGCAACTTTTTGTGGTCTTTAACAAGGGGGGGTGGCTTACTGAATTATCTGGGGGTGTGGCTTTAGGATGCTTTTCATTATTATACAGTAAGACATGCCCTTTTGGTAAACGCTATAGAATTAAAGAGACCCACACCTCTGGAATCTTATGGCGGATTTATAAAGAAACAAACAAACAGGTAAACTCAAGGAACCATCAAGAATAAATTAAGACCAGCAACTGGTCACTTTTGTTCTGATGACTGGTCATCTTTAAACACATCATTATCGATGTTCATGACTCTTCCATTTGAAGCGCTAAAAAGCAGGATTCAAACTTCCCCCAGATGCAGCCATGGACTTCAATAAGGTAAAAGGTGTCCAAAATATGGAACTTTGGACTCCATTTGTCCTCCTTACTGGTGTCATTCATCCTTTTAGCATAGTAGTCGCTGAAGCCCCCAATATACTTATGAAAAGGTGGCAAGGATTTGCCATAAACCCAGCGTTATTTAGCATACAAGCGGATTTATCTTGCCCTATACCTTAAGCATTTTACACAATATCATAAACAATTGTTTACAATAAAATGAGCGTTCACACTGTATAACTGTCAATGTAAAATGTTCGAGCCAGGACAAACTAAAAATAATCATTAATATTTCTAATCTGAGAATTTTTTACAACAAAATTTATGCCTATATAATTAATTCTAATCGATGGTAAACAATAATTTTATTGTAAATAATATTTTTTACAAAACTCAAAAATCATTTTTCTGGAGCTACTTCCTATATTTTAGGTTGCCTTAAAAATCCAATTTTAGAAAAAGTAACACTACATAGAGAAAAAAAAAATCCTGACCATTGTAAAATATCTGAATTGGTTATTTTGTTATGTCTTAGTTATAAATGGTTTAAATATCTTTTACATGTTCGTGATGTATAGTATATGTAAACTAAGCTGCAGTAAGAATAAAGGTAAGGTATATAAGTGTCCAACGTAAGCTTAAAAGCAATTACTGGCATACTGTCATCCATATCAAATAAAATAAACAATATCATCATGGCGATAGCGAAATTTGAATCAGAAGAACAAAATTATTCTAGTTTATTTATGTAATTTTTTTTTGTCTTACGTGAGCGACGCTGAAGCCATCTTCAGTCATGCCGTTGCAATTATCAGGTGTCCTGGGAGCTAATCAGGAATCGGACCTTATATTTCCCTTAGTTAATGGACAGAATGCATACACATCTGGTAGTACTTATTAGCTAATGAATGCTAATAGGTTAATGATTAATTACTCTACTTTCATCAGGACAATAATGTGGACAGCTTCAAATTTTCATATTGTAAAATAGTTGCTTATCCTGTAGTCACTACATTACAGTAAATTCATATATTTTACATTAAATTAATACATGTTCTAATACATCTAAAATTGTATTTAATTTGATACATTTAACATGATTTTACAATTTTCCTTCATTATGATGATTTGGTTAAAGTGGGGGAAGCATGATTGCAGCCATCTCCGGACGTCCTATAGAGAACGAATGGAGGTGCAAATTCTTGACCTTTGTTCGTTTCAGATTAGGCTCTGCATAGCCCCATCCTTGGGATCGAAGGAGGTCCCATTATTCAGACCGACAGCCATCCCCATTTCTATAGATATGTAATAAGTTAAAAACTTGGCAGAAACCCAATAAAGCTGTTGTCCACCATGCTGTTTTTTGAGCGCTTGTAAAAAACGCAAATGAGTACATGGACAACATCTGAGTGCAGTCCGATTTTCTTCTCCTCATCCAAAAGAAGCAGAGGAGATTTTGATCAATCTCTGATCATAATTTGATCAGAGTATGATTTGCACAATGGGCCTGATTCATTTGGATGAAAGAATAGACGCTGTATGACCTGTGCCTAAGTCAAGATATACTAGTGATGTACGGCTGCAATAGATGGCTCTGATGTGAACACAGAGGACAGAAAATGGCAGGTCTAATACAAAATTGTCTTTAGCCTGTGCCTACTTTTAAAATAGAGAAAATATAGAATATTTATTTACATATGAATCTTTAATTAGAAATTGGAAATTACTCCAATTCCCCCCCTCAAACAAAAAATTAAGAAAACCTCTGAATTCTCAGAACTACCTCTAGCATGAATAGGAATGTGAATCCAGCTTCCTTATAATGTCTCTATAACCCAAGGTAAAAGATTTTATTTATCGGAAAAATTAACTTTTAATGTGATCCTCGACATAAGCAGTGAGCTTGACTAATCCTGGTTTGGTTATCTTCACTGAGAGCAGTCCATCTTTACATGACCATTGCACGCGATAGACATCCCCATGACTCACTACATCTGATCCTCGCGGGAAGGACAATGCGTGCATGCGTGAGATATCAAGCACATAAAAAGAGACTCATACTGTAGTACGCACAGGAAATTATGTTTGCTGTACAACAGACTGCATCTCTTTGCTCACATGATTATTTTTGAAACCTCCGTATAGTCAGCATGAGGCATGAGAAGTTAATTCCAAGGCATTAACGTGCAAGACAATTGGGAAAAAAGGCAGGACCATAAAGAACTGTATATTATGTGTTCAATTTGTATTGTAAGTGAGGCTTTTAGGGAAATGTGTTCAATTTTGTGTGGAAAATGAATTTGAGCTTAATAGGAATTGATGCCTAAAATTGTTTTTATGAGTTTGCATTACACTCAAGTATATCACACCATCGTCAAATATGGAAGGACTTTTTATTTTCTCAGTTTACTAGTGAATATTACTGTTTAAATCTACAGGATTTCTAATTCCAAGTCTCAATGAAAGAAGCTTTCAGTTGTGGATCAGCATATTTCCAATTTATTAATAGATTAGAGCTTTTGAAACCAAAGACTTGAAATTAAAACAGCCAGAACCAACACTAACGGCCTCTGTTACCAGCCGCGTTTCATGCCAAACTGTAAAACTTTACCAGGTCTACTTCTAAATGGGAAGCCACAGGAAAGTAAACTTAACAAATTACTAAATAATTTGACATTAGTTTGTCTTCTCCTTTAATTACATGTATATTGGGCTTTCTTTGGAAAAGTAACGCCACCGAAATAACCTCAGATCAGACAGATATACCATTATGGCAGCCTATATTATGGGGCTGAGCAGAAGCAGATAGATTCTACACACTATCAACACATGGCAGCAGTGTATGATTTATTGACACAAGTAAGCTGGATATTAACAAGGTCATCCAGGATTAGAAAAAGTTATACTTTTTCCCCCCAAAAAAACAAAACAACTCTTGTCGGTGGCATATGTCTGGCATTACAGTTCAGGCTCGCTCTAAGCTGCACTAAACAGAGTCTACAGACAAGAGCGGCATTCAGGGAAGAGACTAGATGGGCATTCAGGGCCTGCAGCCACCACAGGGGCCGCGTGTGCAAAATCCTGGCTTTCCTATGTGATTATTGCCAAGTGTTAGAAAAGTCAGACCATAGCGATCAGCAGTCTGTGAGACAACCCCCTTAGACTGGATCCATCATTGCCGTTTCTCCAGTTTTCTGGAGTCATTTGCTCTCTCGTATTGGCTTTAGTATTTGCGCCTTATTCTCTGTAGGTTTTTAGCTATTTGTTAAGTTGTATTTCTTTTTCAGTCTTTCATGATTTGTTCTCGACAACTTTGCTTATCCACATATTTTAGGCAGATACAGTATACAAAATGCGTCGCTTGACCTTTCAATGAATTTGGTGCAAAAAACATCACCAAAACTGGAAATAATTGCAATTGATGAATTAGTGTTTATCTTGTTGGTGTTTTTAACAACAAAGTCTTTTATCTTCAAGACTCTAAAGCTTAAAGTGAAATTTAAAAGTAGCGTTTTTGAACTAGATGACAATTTTTCATTTCTGAGCGGCGCATTCTTTGAGTATGGATTTTTTTTTCCTGATACTTTCCTATAAGCTTCTCCATAGGACTTGAAGAAGGTGAGAAATACACATGGTTTAAATGGCAGAAAATAAAAAATACAAGTAGGGATGCTGGCAAAAAAATTCTATTAAAAAAATTGAAATTTATGGCAAAAATGCTATAAAAAATCATGTGCATGTGCATTTTGGATCGCACTCGGACCGAAAATACAGTCATGTGCCTGAGCCCTTATACTTCCTAATGAAAGCTTTAATATATTCTTCTCTGTAGACATACGCCACTCAAACGTTTCCATTGTAAAAATAAATCCCCCACAACATATATTTTTTTATGCCACTATATGGTTAAGTGCTATTAACTACGCTATTCCATAGATGACTAGTAGTTTGCTTGGCGTTCTTTGGCAAATGATCGGTTAATACAATCGGGTTGCGCATGCTCGTGAAAGCTGTGCTGTAATTGTTTGCAATGGCAAAGACGGGGATTTTTTTTAGACAGTTTTCATAAATCTGTTACAGAGCTCTTCATTTAATCATCTCCTTTTTTGCTTGGATTAAAGATTCTCTTTCAGCCACTATTCAGCAATTGTGGCTATTTCATAGTGTAAATAAAGAGCAATAAATGATGCCGGCCAAATGTATTCCGGTTTCAGTTCTTTTTAATGTCCTTCCTCAAATATTTAAAAAATCCTACATGTGTATTCAAAGCTCCCAGAGGAAAGATTAAAAGAGGTTGTAAATATATTTCATTCTTTCTACCAGACTAGACAGCAAACGCCCATGTTGTGGGAGGATGGCATAAAATTGCCTCTCTGTCCCTAACGGCTAAGTGACAGCCGACTTTGGCTGCAGTCTCCAGACCACAGTCTGCTGGAAGTCACAGACTAACCACTGGACTATCCAATTAAGGGAGGGAACTGTGATGTCACAAGCGGAGGAACACACAGAGAGACCTGCTGGAGAGGACAATGTTGTCCTCTAGACTGCTGTCACCTACTGGACGAGGACCATCAGGAAACAAATTAGGGTTTATGAGAAAAGATGTATTAAACAGATCAGATTCACTCGGTGCCGCTCGCTCTCCATTTTTCCCTATAAGTGTCCTATTGCACTGAAATGTAGACTTCAGGAAATTACTAAAGTTAATCGGGCAGAATAGAGAACTTGTCCGTTGCCTGTCACCAGCATCTGGTATTCATCTCTCACATAGTAAAAGTTGCATTGTGGGTTTCATTAAAATTTAGTTTACACTCTTACTTGAATAAGGGTGGCTTATCTGATACCAACATTTACGTCTTATCCGAATCGATAATTTTCATGCGCAAAACTGTGAAATGTCAAACACCACTTTCCATGCCCTTAATTCCTTACATTAGAAGGATATTCTGCACAGTCAAAGCTTCCAAAAACATGTTCTCTCTTTCCTTTGTAACTTCACCTACCAACATATCAGCCTTCACGTATATTAATAATCCAGGATTTGATATCCCAAACTAATGACTATGAGAAATTATGATCAGCTGAAATGGGAATAACATTTAAGTACTGCTTGTAGTGGTTGGGTAAAGTCAAGACACATGTGGGAGAATGGATTAAGGCTTTTTTTTTTCTTGCTATTTTACGCTTCTCTTGCCATTGTGAAACAATGGGTGTCAAAGTATGAGTGTCAAAGTGGGCATAATTCACTATGTAAATGAGCTGTTAGGGGAAATGAAGAATTGCGACTTTTTAAGAAGTCATAAAAAAATTGCAATTCTACTCCAATAGGTGGAAGGTTGGAATAAAAAGAAATAAAACAACAACAAAACGTATCTGGTAATTAAGCGATTGATTTCCTAATATTGCCTTACCTGGAAAATATTCTGGTAATGAAAACTTTCAGATCTGCTTGGCAGATGGAGGCGAGGGGGATCTCAATATTTTCAGCGAGTTTGATATGCACAATTGAAAACAAAATGTGGTTGGGTTGTATGGTGGTGGGCAGTTTGGTGGGTAACACCTGCTACGTCTATCTTGCTGTCATTACCATTTACCAGGACACATTAGCCAGATGCTTATTTATGCTTTATCTTTCAGGATGTGGATGTAACATTATGGAATGTTCTTGTGCAGAGGTCCACGCCACAAGCAGTAACCTGTTTTACATATTTTCATGAATCATTGCTTCAGATTAACAGCATAAAGCGACATTATCTCCTGTGCGATAACATAACCCGGTTTGATGAATATGCCCATAAGTGGGTTAAGTGCCTTTTATCTACATCAAAAAGTTGCGTGTATGACATAAAAGCTTTCCATAATTCACGATTTGCATGCAATCACAGGGCCATACAGTATATAGATGTCTATTATAAGCCGCTTTCATCTGCCAGAAACACAACTGAAGAATGCATCTAAAGTGAAGTTTACAACTTAGGCACGTGGCAGGGGGCTTCAAAAATGTACTCTTGTGCATAAAATAAGTGGTGATTTCATAAATCTTATACTAGAGAAGAGCTGAAGTTGTCCACCTGGTGATATACATCTGTAAGGTTTTATGAAAATCAAAAAGCCGTCACCTGGACACTCAAACCTAACAAATATATAAAATATATACAATATATATATTATAAAAAAGCCACAATAGCCAAGATTAGGACTAATAAAAAATAAGCCTTTATTATTATATTTATATGGCGGCAACGGCACAACAGTTGGCAAAATATACAGTTAGGGCCAGAAATATTTGGACAGTGACACAATTTTCGCGAGTTGGGCTCTGCATGCCACCACATTGGATTTGAAATGAAACCTCTACAACAGAATTCAAGTGCAGATTGTAACATTTAATTTGAAGGGTTGAACAAAAATATCTGATAGAAAATGTAGGAATTGTACACATTTCTTTACAAACACTCCACATTTTAGGAGGTCAAAAGTAATTGGACAAATAAACATAACCCAAACAAAATATTTTTATTTTCAATATTTTGTTGCAAATCCTTTGGAGGCAATCACTGCCTTAAGTCTGGAACCCATGGACATCACCAAACGCTGGGTTTCCTCCTTCTTAATGCTTTGCCAGGCCTTTACAGCCGCAGCCTTCAGGTCTTGCTTGTTTGTGGGTCTTTCCGTCTTAAGTCTGGATTTGAGCAAGTGAAATGCATGCTCAATTGGGTTTAGATCTGGAGATTGACTTGGCCATTGCAGAATGTTCCACTTTTTGGCACTCATGAACTCCTGGGTAGCTTTGGCTGTATGCTTGGGGTCATTGTCCATCTGTACTATGAAGCGCCGTCCAATCAACTTTGCAGCATTTGGCTGAATCTGGGCTGAAAGTATATCCCGGTACACTTCAGAATTCATCCGGCTACTCTTGTCTGCTCTTATGTCATCAATAAACACAAGTGACCCAGTGCCATTGAAAGCCATGCATGCCCATGCCATCACGTTGCCTCCACCATGTTTTACAGAGGAAGTGGTGTGCCTTGGATCATGTGCCGTTCCCTTTCTTCTCCAAACTTTTTTCTTCCCATCATTCTGGTACAGGTTGATCTTTGTCTCATCTGTCCATAGAATACTTTTCCAGAACTGAGCTGGCTTCTTGAGGTGTTTTTCTGCAAATTTAACTCTGGCCTGTCTATTTTTGGTATTGATGAATGGTTTGCATCTAGATGTGAACCCTTTGTATTTACTGTCATGGAGTTTTCTCTTTACTGTTGACTTAGAGACAGATACACCTACTTCACTGAGAGTGTTCTGGACTTCAGTTGATGTTGTGAACGGGTTCTTCTTCACCAAATTAAGTATGCGGCGATCATCCACCACTGTTGTTATCCGTGGACGCCCAGGCCTTTTTGAGTTCCCAAGCTCACCAGTCAATTCCTTTTTTCTCAGAATGTACCCAACTGTTGATTTTGCTACTCCAAGCATGTCTACTATCTCTCTGATGGATTTTTTCTTTTTTTTCAGCCTCAGGATGTTCTGCTTCACCTCAATTGAGAGTTCCTTTGACCGCATGTTGTCTGCTCACAGCAACAGCTTCCAAATGCAAAACCACACACCTGGAATCCACCCCTGACCTTTTAACTACTTCATTGATTACAGGTTAACGAGGGAGACGCCTTCAGAGTTAATTGCAGCCCTTAGAGTCCATTGTCCAATTACTTTTGGTCCATTGAAAAAGAGGACGCTATGCATTACAGAGCTATGATTCCTAAACCCTTTCTCCGATTTGGATGTGGAAACTATCATATTGCAGCTGGGAGTGTGCACTTTCAGCCCATATTACATATATAATTTTATTTCTGAACATGTTTTTGTAAACAGCTAAAATAACAAAACTTGTGTCACTGTCCAAATATTTCTGGCCCTAACTGTATAAGCAGGGGAATAAAAAAGGGAAGGAACTACGCCATACATAAACGTGTCCTCACATGCAACTCAAAATTGCATATGCACACCACCGGTAAAGAGGTATATGGGAGATATAGGGATGGATCATATATATACCTGTCAGTCCTGCGTACGCAAGTGCAGAGCACCCCGACGCGCGTTTCGGAGATTCCTTCGTCGGGGTCATCACCTGTCAGTCCTTCGTACCCAAGTACAGAGCACCCCTGATGAAGGAATCTCCGAAACGCGCATCGGCGTGCTCTGTACTCGGAACTTGATTTTCATACAAGTTCCGAGTGGTCTGCCACTTCTTTTTCTTTTAGCAACAGGAGTTTGGTATATTATGTACAATATCTATTTTGTATTTGATTTTATATAGAATATTGATACCTCTACTTGAAAAACAGTTGCTATTACGTTCTTTTATCTGTAAGGTTTTGTTGAAAGGTCCCATAAGACCAAATCTGGTATCTGGAGGAATGAGAGAGCATTCACATTTAATCTATTTACAGTAAATTATATTAACAAATTAAAATAATCATTGTTTTAAAACTTAAAATGAAATGGTGTTGAAGCACCACTCTAGCATGTTTTTTTCTAATTTCAGCGCTGAAGAGGTGCTACTAATTTAAAGGGAACCTGTGACCCCCAAAATCGATGGTGAGGTAAGCCCACCGTCATCAGGGGCTTATCTACAGCATTCTGTAATGCTGTAGATAAGCCCCCGATGTTACCTGAAAGAGGAGTAAAAGAGGTTAGATTATACTCACCCAGGGGCGGTCCCGCTGCGGTCCGGTCAAATGGGCATCTCAGGTCTGCTCCGGCGCCTCCTGTCTTCATTCCATGACGTCCTTTTCTGGTCTTCACGCCGCAGCTCCGGCGCAGGCGTACTTTGTCTGCAGTGCGCAGGCACCGGGAAAGGTCAGAAAGGCCCAGCGCCTGCGCACTGCAGTACTTTGCTCTGCCCTCAACAGGGCAGACAAAGTACGCCTGCGCCGGAGCTGCGGCGTGAAAACAAGAAGAGGACGTCATGGAATCAAGATGAGAGGTGCTGTACCGGACCTAAGATGCCCACTGGAGCGAGACCACCCCTGGGTGAGTATAATCTAACGTCTTTTTCTCCTCTTTCAGGTAACATCGGTGGCTTATCTACAGCATTACAGAATGCTGTAGATAGGCCCTTGATGACAGTGAGCTTACCTCACCATCGATTTTGGGGGTGACAGGTTCCCTTTAAGTTCCCTATCCCTAGTATTATGCTTAACAGCCGCCGTCTTCAGCTTTTCCCAGTGCCGCTCCGGTCATGCTCTGACTACCTGGAAATAACTGTCACAAGCTCTCAATGCAAGTCCACAAGAGGCTCATTCTGGCCTAATTCTGGCCCTCATAGACTTACAATGAGTTGTGACCTCTGGATCGCTCAATCAAGCACTAGATCAATCGAGCAGACCACAAACTGCTGGATATTGATCGGAGCGGGGCTGAGAAAAGCTGAAAACAGCAGCTGGTAAGTATTATACTGGGGGCAGGGAAATTTAGATTAGTTGCGCTGCAATAAAAAATGCTGGAGTGGTGCTAAATAATAAAGTCTGTCTTGCACTGAATACAACCTTCGGTTTATTATCTTTAAATCTTATTTTGCATTTTTTATACAGTGGAAACAAGCCTCCTCCCACTGTACAGAGATTTTGATTATTTGCATTTGTCCATGGTCTCAGTGGGCATTAGGGTAAGTGCACACGATGTCTTATAGATGCCAGTGTACCCACATCGTTTTTGAAGCAGAAATCGCTGCAGGAAAACCCTGGCGGTGCTTTTCCTTAAGCATTCTCATTGTCGTCTCTTTAGTCATTTTTCATGCTGCTTTACCAGTGTCACTTCACTACTTTTAGCTTATTATTGTTATTCTCCTCTGCTCCAGTGACATGTCTTCACCGCTGCTCCTCTCTGTGTTTGTTGTTTGCCATGATGACACATCTATAATACATGTGACCGATGCAGCCAATCTCTGAGCTCAGCAGCTTGTCCTGCCTACATCTTCAAGCTACTTTCTTTTGCACTCATTCTTTTATAAAAATGTGCAGAGAGCATAAAAGTCTGTTGTATAGCAACTTCCTGTCACAACTTCCCTACATGTATGCAACTTAAAGGGGTTGTCCAGGACTATTTTATTTTTTTATTATGGACCAAAAAAACTGACAGGCAGCTTGTTGCTAACAGAGGCAACTACCTGCCTGTTCTACCCGGCCCAGGCTCAGAGCTATCACCAACCGCTCGTACTGGCGATTCAGCTGCTCCATGTCAGCAGAGCAGTTCTTCATCTTCCAGGCTGCTTTGTCAATGGGGCATGACTGACATCATGCTGATTGATAGCTGGCTCCCTGCAGTTAGGCAGTGGAAATCCGGCTGTCATTCAGCATGACGTCATCAATCATGCCCTGTTAATAAAGAGCAGAAGAGAAGCCGCGTTTTTTTGTCGTTACATTAGCAGAATTCACTCCATTGCTGGCAGGAGCAGTTTGAGACTACTCTGTGCTGGCAGAGATCAGCGCCGGGCACAACAGTGAGGTTGTTAGGTAACTACCTGCTTGTTAGTTCTTAGTCCTATAGTAAAAATATTAAATAATCCTGGATAACTTCTATAAGTAGGGGTGACATAAAAAAGTCATATTTCTCTTGCCCATGCGGTCTGTAAATGGACAGGGATGACATAGGCTCATTGCTCCCTCTATCATCAAAGCTAAGATAATTTTTTACATATGACTTCTTATAAAATGCTTGTCACAATTTCATCATCCATGTGCTTGCACAATATTATCCTGTATCATTTTTCTTTATTTCCATTGTTACATTGAAAAATAATTAGTATGGACATAGTTACCAGGGTACCAGACATAGCCGCCCACCTCATGCCGTGAACTCATTTGCTGCCAGTTCTGCTCTGGGACTCTGGTTACTTGTTACTGTAGAGGTCAGTTTGTCATTTCCCGCTTTTTCTAATGCTCAAAATATAATCAAGCAGGAAAAAAAAATTCCAACTACTCCAATACATCTGTGGAACTTAAAGTTGCCCGATAATGAAAAGGATGTCGTCTACATCATCAGCAGCCAACTCTTCAAATTCAAGGAAAGCTCCTGTCCGGAGCATTTTTCTTAATTCCCTTAATGTGCTAGGACGTACGTGTCTAACGTTACCTGTGGGCGACATTTATGACATATTCTAGGTATTCGGTAATCTGGGCGCTGTGTGTATCAGCTCCAGTGGTAGGCCAGTAATAATCTGGCGTCAGAGTCTTTCACGGCCACATCATTGTCGACATTCGCAGGTAATTAATTGTAGGAGATCAGTCTGTTACACTCACGCAGCTGTTGAAGAAGGATGTGGAAACTGATAGGCTGTATGTGGAGTAACGCGGTCCTGACATCCAGTCACCATGTCCCTGATCAGGGACGCCACTTCTTGCTGCCAAACACGAAGAGTGTGTTGATCATGACAGCATTGCTAAGAATACTTATATAAACTTGGCAGTGGCTTTTTGGCCGGCGTGCAGCGTCAGCACATTGATATAGAGGATAGATAGCACCCCGGCTTCATGCGCTGCTAATGGTAATCCGATGGGATGCTTTTAATGACACTACTGTTGCGAATCTCCATTTACATTAGATACTTGCACATATTCATTACATTTTTAGGGTTTAGCATTGCATTGCAATCACTCTTCTTTGCAAGAAAGTTTACGCATAGGTCAAGATGAAGAGGGTAAGACGGTGAATCGCGTTTGCATGGCATACTCACTATAAGAAAGCTAGAACATACGGATTCAATCGCAGAGGTTAAAGTTACACAATTGACATTTTTATGAGATAATTCAGTCTTCAAAGACAATATATAGCTTGTATGACATTGGTTCTTGGAAACAGACATTAATGACACGGGAAAGACTCCAGATGAAGATTTGCAGGCTGTTGTGCAAGCCTTTCCGCCATTTTGGAGAGGATTTAACTGTATAGTAGTATGAGATGATAGAAGAGGCATGAATACACATGACGGTGTAACATATGGTTATTACATACTGGTATTCCTACATAGACCTCTCTTACTTACAGGTCACAAAATGTCTTTTGAGAATAAGCAATGTTAAGTCGTCCTGGGATGTTCTGCGGAGAAAATATTGATGGGTGGCAACCGTGTATTATTTTCTTCTTCTCCTTTGCTTTTACCATGCTTGGGAGTCGCAGATCACCCTTATCATCAGTTAAAACTTTTGTGATGTCTCTTTTGTCAGACAAGCAGTTTTTCCACTATTGGATCCATAACAGTTTCAATGTGACAAAAGTTATACATCCTTATAGAGGATCTGTCAAAGTGGCCAATTTTTTGTTTTATTTTATACCAACTGCTCCCCTAAGTAATTTACTTTAAAAAAAAAAACTTCCAAAGACATGGGCCTTTTTTTAGTGCTAATTTTGGCCTTTAACAAATGGGTGTGTCTCACAGCATAATTATTCAGACCCACATAGAATTATAATTCCCATAGTCCTATTTCAGACAGGCTGAAGTCACTTCAAATATCTATAATTCACATATTCCTTTGTGGAAAGAGTATATCCCAAAGGAAAAAACGAAGTGAAGAGAAAGAAATGTAAATATAAAAAGTATAATATTTATTAGCAGTAATTAAAAGGTTTAACAGTCAAAAAGCACAAAATGTAGATAAAAAACACAGGGGGGGGGGGGTATTTCAACACCAGACACAAAATCTGGGGAGACGGACCTGCTCCGTGCTGGCACGGTAAATAATAAGCCTAAAGTATCACATATATGATAGTGTTAATGGTGACACCAATATTTATAAGAGGCTAGGTAACACTGCACTGCACAATAATAATAAGTAACTAATAGCAATCAAGAATAACTAATGTATAGCCACTTTGCAGAGGATTCTCCCAATGAGCTGGCACAAAAAAAGATTAAAAATGTATTCAGTAGTGCAATAAGTTATGCTAACAAACTGAAGGAACAAGTTCATATAAGTGGCCAAAAAGAGAGGGGTACCTACTAGTGGATAACAAGAGAACTCATACTGATGGTAACAGAGTTAATTACCTCAGTGTGGATGAAAGCGCAGTGAAGTGCCTTGTACCAGTGGCAGGAGGCAGGTGCGGATCCACGATGCCCGACAAGCGCTGTTTCGCCGTAGCTTCTTCCAGTGGGGTGTTTTTTTATCTACATTTTGTGCTTTTTGACTGTTAAACCTTTTAATTACTGCTAATAAATATTATACTTTTTATATTTACATTTCTTTCTCTTCACTTCGTTTTTTCCTTTGGGATATACTCTTTCCACAAAGGAATATGTGAATTCTACATAGAATTATGTGTGCAAGGCCCCTTCAGTTAAGGACATAAAATTAGCACTAAATTAAGAGGTCCCCATCTCCGGAACAGATTAAACAAAAAAATGTACAGTGGGGCAAAAAAGTATTTAGTCAGTCAGCAATAGTGCAAGTTCCACCACTTAAAAAGATGAGAGGCGTCTGTAATTTACATCATAGGTAGACCTCAACTATGGGAGACAAACAGAAAAAAAAATCCAGAAAATCACATTGTCTGTTTTTTTTTAACATTTTATTTGCATATTATGGTGGAAAATACGGTAAGTATTTGGTCAGAAACAAAATTTCATCTCAATACTTTGTAATATATCCTTTGTTGGCAATGACAGAGGTCAAACGTTTTCTGTAAGTCTTCACAAGGTTGCCACACACTGTTGTTGGTATGTTGGCCCATTCCTCCATGCAGATCTCCTCTAGATCAGTGATGTTTTTGCCTTTTCGCTTGGCAACACGGACTTTCAACTCCCTCCAAAGGTTTTCTATAGATTTGAGATCTGGAGACTGGCTAGGCCACTCCAGGACCTTGAAATGCTTCTTATGAAGCCACTCCTTCGTTGCCCTGGCGGTGTGCTTTGGATCATTGTCATGTTGAAAGACCCAGCCACGTTTCATCTTCAATGCCCTTGCTGATGGAAGGAGGTTTGCACTCAAAATCTCACAATACATGGCCCCATTTATTCTTTCATGTACCCGGATCAGTCGTCCTGGCCCCTTTGCAGAGAAACAGCCCCAAAGCATGATGTTTCCACCACCATGCTTTACAGTAGGTATGGTGTTTGATGGATGCAACTCAGTATTCTTTTTCCTCCAAACACGACAAGTTGTGTTTCTACCAAACAGTTCCAGTTTGGTTTCATCAGACCATAGGACATTCTCCCAAAACTCCTCTGGATCATCCAAATGCTCTCTAGCAAACTTCAGACGGGCCCGGACGTGTACTGGCTTAAAAAGTGGGGCACGTCTTGCACTGCAGGATCTGAGTCCATGGTGGCGTAGTGTGTTACTTATGGTAGGCCTTGTTACATTGGTCCCAGCTCTCTGCAGTTCATTCACTAGGTCCCCCCGCGTGGTTCTGGGATTTTTGCTCACCGTTCTTGTGATCATTCTGACCCCACGGGGTGGGATTTTGCGTGGAGCCCCAGATCCAGGGAGATTATCAGTGGTCTTGTATGTCTTCCATTTTCTAATTATTGCTCCCACTGTTGATTTCTTCACTCCAAGCTGGTTGGCTATTGCAGATTCAGTCTTCCCAGCCTGGTGCAGGGCTACAATTTTGTTTCTGGTGTCCTTTGAGAGCTCTTTGGTCTTCACCATAGTGGAGTTTGGAGTCAGACTGTTTGAGGGTGTGCACAGGTGTTTTTTTATACTGATAACAAGTTTAAACAGGTGCCATTACTACAGGTAATGAGTGGAGGAAAGAGGAGACTCTTAAAGAAGAAGTTACAGGTCTGTGAGAGCCAGAAATCTTGATTGTTTGTTTCTGACCAAATACTTATTTTCCACCATAATATGCAAATAAAATGTTAAAAAAAACAGACAATGTGATTTTCTGGATTTTTTTTTCTCAGTTTCTCTCCCATAGTTGAGGTCTACCTATGATGTAAATTACAGACGCCTCTCATCTTTTTAAGTGGTGGAAATTGCACTATTGCTGACTGACTAAATACTTTTTTGCCCCACTGTATCAGGAGCAGAAAAATCCAAGAGCAAAAACTGGCCTTTTTTGACCTGGTGACAGGTCCCTTTTCAGTGAATCTGCGTTCTTATCATTTCAAGGTCTATAATTCTGCCTCGATTAATTTCTAAAATTATTTTACAGCAGTTAGATTATTTGTTTTTCTCATACAGAGTTTCAAATATCCTATATAAAGTTAGAGAATTTAAATCTTATTGCCTAAAGCCACCACTAGAGAGAGTATAACAGTTAACATACACATTCGACTGAACAGGTAAGACTGGTTTCACACTTGCGTTTTAAACGCATTTTTTCCTGCGTTTGCGTTTTTGAAACACATGATGAGAAGTGTGTGACAGCTGCCAATCATCAAAATCAACTAGAAAACACACTATAAACATAAATACCTAGGGTTAGGATTAGGGTTAGGATCCCTAGTAACCCTAGGGATCCTAACCCTAACACAAACCCTAACCCTAACCCTAGGGATCCTAACCCTAACACAAACCCTAACCCTAAAACACAAACTGTAACCCAAACTGTAACCCAAACTCTAACACAAACTCTAACACAAACTCTAACACAAACTCTAACACAAACTCTAACACAAACCCTAACACAAGCCCTAACCCTAACCCTAGGGATCCTAACCCTAACCCTAACACTAACCCTAACCCTAAAACACAAACTCTAACCCAAACTATAACACAAACTCTAACACAAACTAACACAAACTGTAACACAAACTCTAACACAAACTGTAACACAAACTCTTACACAAACCCTAACAAAAACTGTAACACAAACCCTAACACAAACCCTAACCCTAGGGATCCTAACACAAACCCTAACACAAACCCTAACCCTAAAACACAAACTCTAACACAAACTAACACAAACTGTAGCACAAACTCTAACACAAACCCTAACACAAACCCTAACCCTAACTCTAGGGATCCTAACCCTAACCCTAACACAAACCCTAACCCTAAAACACAAACTCTAACCCAAACTGTAACACAAACTCTAACACAAAGCCTAACACAAACCCTAAACCTAACCCTAACCCTAAGGATCCTAACCCTAACACAAACTCTAACCCTAACCCAAACCCTAAAACACAAACTCTAACCCTAACCCAAACTGTAAAACAAACTCTAACACAAACCCTAACACAAACCCTAACCCAAACTCTAACCCTATCCCTAGGGATACTAACCCTAACACAAACCCTAACCCTAACCCTAGGAATCCTAACCCTAACACAAACCTTAACCCTAACCCTAAGGATCCTAACCCTAACCCTAACACAAACTCTAACCCTAACCCTAAAACACAAAGTCTAACCCTAACCCAAACTGTAAAGCAAACTATCACAAACCCTAACACAAACCCTAACACAAACCCTAACACAAACCCTAACCCAAACTCTAACCCTAAACCTAACCCTAACCCTAGGGATCCTAACCCTAACACAAACTCTAACCCTAACCCTAGGAATCCAAACCCTAACCCTAACCCTAGGGATCCTAACCCTAACCCAAACCCTAACCCTAGGGACCCTAACCCTAACACAAACCCTAACCATAACCCTAACCCTAAGGGACCCTAACCCTAACCCTAGCCTAGGGTTAGGGTTAGGATCCCTAGGATTAGGGTTAGGGTTTGGGCTAGGGTTTGTGTTAGGGTTTGTGTTATAGTTTGGGTTAGAGTTTGTGTTACAGTTTGCGTTAGAGTTTGTTTTAGGGTTTAGGGTTTGTGTTAGGGTTTGTGTTAGAGTTTGTGTTACAGTTTGTGTTACAGTTTGTGTTACAGTTTGTGTTAGAGTTTGTGTTACAGTTTGTGTTACAGTTTGTGTTAGTTTGGGTAAGAGTTTGTGTTTTAAGGTTAGGGTTAGGGTTTGTGTTAGGGTTAGGATCCACAGGGTTAGGGTTAGGGTTTGTGTTACAGTTTGTGTTACAGTTTGTGTTAGAGTTTGTGTTAGAGTTTGTGTTACAGTTTGTGTTAGAGTTTGTGTTTTAGGGTTAGGGTTTGTGTTAGGGTTATTATCCCTAGGGTTAGGGTTAGGTTTAGGGTTTGTGTTAGGGTTTGTGTTAGAGTTTGTGTTAGAGTTTGTGTTACAGTTTGTGTTAGTTTGTGTTAGAGTTTGTGTTAGAGTTTGTGTTACAGTTTGGGTTAGAGTTTGTGTTTTAGGGTTAGGGTTTGTGTTAAGGTTAGGGTTAGGATCCCTAGGGTTAGGGTTTGTGTTAAGGATTGTGTTAGAGTTTGTGTTAGAGTTTGTGTTAGAGTTTGTGTTACAGTTTGGGTTAGAGTTTGTGTTTTAGGGTTAGGGTTTGTGTTAGGGTTAGGGTTAGGATCCCTAGGGTTAGGGTTAGGGTTTGTGTTAGGGTTTGTGTTACAGTTTGTGTTAGAGTTTGTGTTAGAGTTTGTGTTAGAGTTTGTGTTAGAGTTTGTGTTAGAGTTTGTGTTACAGTTTGGGTTAGAGTTTGTGTTTTAGGGTTAGGGTTTGTCTTAGGGTTAGGGTTAGGATCCCTAAGGTTAGGGTTTGTGTTAGGGTTTGTGTTAGAGTTTGTGTTACAGTTTGTGTTAGAGTTTGTGTTAGAGTTTGTGTTACAGTTTGGGTTAGAGTTTGTGTTTTAGGGTTAGGGTTAGGGTTTGTGTTAGGGTTAGGGTTAGGATCCCTAGGGTTAGGGTTAGGGTTAGGTTTAGGGTTTGTGTTAGGGTTTGTGTTAGAGCTTGTGTTAGAGTTTGTGTTACAGTTTGTAACATAGTAACATATAGTAACATAGTTAGTAAGGCCGAAAAAAGACATTTGTCCATCCAGTTCAGCCTATATTCCATTATAATAAATCCCCAGATCTACGTCCTTCTACAGAACCTAATAATTGTATGATACAATATTGTTCTGCTCCAGGAAGACATCCAGGCCTCTCTTGAACCCCTCGACTGAGTTCGCCATCACCACCTCCTCAGGCAAGCAATTCCAGATTCTCACTGCCCTAACAGTAAAGAATCCTCTTCTATGTTGGTGGAAAAACCTTCTCTCCTCCAGACGCAAAGAATGCCCCCTTGTGCCCGTCACCTTCCTTGGTATAAACAGATCCTCAGCGAGATATTTGTATTGTCCCCTTATATACTTATACATGGTTATTAGATCGCCCCTCAGTCGTCTTTTTTCTAGACTAAATAATCCTAATTTCGCTAATCTATCTGGGTATTGTAGTTCTCCCATCCCCTTTATTAATTTTGTTGCCCTCCTTTGTACTCTCTCTAGTTCCATTATATCCTTCCTGAGCACCGGTGCCCAAAACTGGACACAGTACTCCATGTGCGGTCTAACTAGGGATTTGTACAGAGGCAGTATAATGCTCTCATCATGTGTATCCAGACCTCTTTTAATGCACCCCATGATCCTGTTTGCCTTGGCAGCTGCTGCCTGGCACTGGCTGCTCCAGGTAAGTTTATCATTAACTAGGATCCCCAAGTCCTTCTCCCTGTCAGATTTACCCAGTGGTTTCCCGTTCAGTGTGTAATGGTGATATTGATTCCCTCTTCCCATGTGTATAACCTTACATTTATCATTGTTAAACCTCATCTGCCACCTTTCAGCCCAAGTTTCCAACTTATCCAGATCCATCTGTAGCAGAATACTATCTTCTCTTGTATTAACTGCTTTACATAGTTTTGTATCATCTGCAAATATCGATATTTTACTGTGTAAACCTTCTACCAGATCATTAATGAATATGTTGAAGAGAACAGGTCCCAATACTGACCCCTGCGGTACCCCACTGGTCACAGCGACCCAGTTAGAGACTATACCATTTATAACCACCCTCTGCTTTCTATCACTAAGCCAGTTACTAACCCATTTACACACATTTTCCCCCAGACCAAGCATTCTCATTTTGTGTACCAACCTCTTGTGCGGCACGGTATCAAACGCTTTGGAAAAATCGAGATATACCACGTCCAATGACTCACCGTGGTCCAGTCTATAGCTTACCTCTTCATAAAAACTGATTAGATTGGTTTGACAGGAGCGATTTCTCATAAACCCATGCTGATATGGAGTTAAACAGTTATTCTCATTGAGATAATCCAGAATAACATCCCTCAGAAACCCTTCAAATATTTTACCAACAATAGAGGTTAGACTTACTGGCCTATAATTTCCAGGTTCACTTTTAGAGCCCTTTTTGAATATTGGCACCACATTTGCTATGCGCCAGTCCTGCGGAACAGACCCTGTCGCTATAGAGTCACTAAAAATAAGAAATAATGGTTTATCTATTACATTACTTAGTTCTCTTAGTACTCGTGGGTGTATGCCATCCGGACCCGGAGATTTATCTATTTTAATCTTTTTTAGCCGGTTTCGCACCTCTTCTTGGGTTAGATTGGTGACCCTTAATATAGGGTTTTCATTGTTTCTTGGGATTTCACCTAGCATTTCATTTTCCACCGTGAATACCGTGGAGAAGAAGGTGTTTAATATGTTAGCTTTTTCCTCGTCATCTACAACCATTCTTTCCTCACTATTTTTTAAGGGGCCTACATTTTCAGTTTTTATTCTTTTACTATTGATATAGTTGAAGAACAGTTTGGGATTAGTTTTACTCTCCTTAGCAATGTGCTTCTCTGTTTCCTTTTTGGCAGCTTTAATTAGTTTTTTAGATAAAGTATTTTTCTCCCTATAGTTTTTTAGAGCTTCAATGGTGCCATCCTGCTTTAGTAGTGCAAATGCTTTCTTTTTACTGTTAATTGCCTGTCTTACTTCTTTGTTTAGCCACATTGGGTTTTTCCTATTTCTAGTCCTTTTATTCCCACAAGGTATAAACCGCTTACACTGCCTATTTAGGATGTTCTTAAACATTTCCCATTTATTATCTGTATTCTCATTTCTGAGGATATTGTCCCAGTCTACCAGATTAAGGGCATCTCTAAGCTGTTCAAACTTTGCCTTCCTAAAGTTCAATGTTTTTGTGACTCCCTGACAAGTCCCCCTAGTGAAAGACAGGTGAAACTGCACAATATTGTGGTCGCTATTTCCTAAATGCCCAACCACCTGCAGATTTGTTATTCTGTCAGGTCTATTAGATAGTATTAGGTCTAAAAGTGCTGCTCCTCTGGTTGGATTCTGCACCAATTGTGAAAGATAATTTTTCTTGGTTATTAGCAGAAACCTGTTGCCTTTATGGGTTTCACAGGTTTCTGTTTCCCAGTTAATATCCGGGTAGTTAAAGTCCCCCATAACCAGGACCTCATTATGGGTTGCAGCTTCATCTATCTGCTTTAGAAGTAGACTTTCCATGCTTTCTGTTATATTTGGGGGTTTGTAACAGACCCCAATGAGAATTTTGTTACCATTTTTCCCTCCATGAATTTCAACCCATATGGACTCGACATCCTCATTCCCTTCGCTAATATCCTCCCTTAAAGTGGACTTTAGACAAGACTTTACATAGAGACAAACCCCTCCTCCTCTCCGATTTTTACGATCCTTTCTAAACAGACTGTAACCCTGTAAGTTAACTGCCCAGTCATAGCTTTCATCTAACCATGTCTCGGTTATTCCCACTATGTCAAAGTTACCTGTAGATATTTCTGCTTCTAGTTCTTCCATCTTGTTTGTCAGGCTTCTGGCGTTTGCGAGCATGCAGTTTAGAGGATTTTGTTTTGTTCCAATCTCCTCACTGTGGATTGTTTTAGAAATGTTCTTACCTCCCTTCTGAGTATGTTTTCCTGGGTCGTCTTTGTTCGAGTCTAATGTTTTTCTTCCCGTCCCCTCTTCTTCTAGTTTAACGCCCTCCTGATGAGTGTAGCGAGTCTTCTGGCGAATGTGTGTTTCCCAGGTTTGTTGAGGTGTAGTCCATCTCTGGCGAGGAGTCCATCATACAAGTAATTCACACCGTCCAGGAATCCAAATCCTTGTTGTCTGCACCATCGTCTTAGCCAGTTGTTTGCATCAAGGATCCTGTTCCATCTCCTGGTGCCATGCCCGTCTACTGGAAGGATAGAAGAAAAAACTACCTGTGCATCCAGTTCCTTTACTTTCTTCCCCAACTCTTCAAAGTCCTTGCAGATTGTCGGTAGGTCCTTCCTTGCCGTGTCATTGGTGCCAACATGTATCAGAAGAAATGGGTGGACGTCCTTGGAGCTGAAGAGCTTTGGTATCCTATCGGTCACATCCTTGATCATCGCACCTGGAAGGCAGCATACTTCTCTTGCAGTTATGTCCGGTCTGCAGATGGCTGCTTCGGTGCCTCTCAGTAGTGAGTCTCCCACCACCACCACTCTTCGTTGCTTCTTGGCTGTACTTTTTGCTGTCACTTGTTGCTGTGTGCCCTTTTCTTTTTTGCTTGCTGGTATTGCTTCATTCTTAGGTGTGCCATCTTCATCCTCTACAAAGATTTGATATTGGTTCTTCAGTTGTGTGGTTGGTGATTTCTCCATGGTCTTCTTGCTTCTTTTGGTCACATGCTTCCACTCATCTGCTTTTGGAGGTTCTCTGACACTTTTTGCACCTTCTGTGACCAGTAGAGATGCTTCTGTTCTGTCTAGAAAGTCTTCATTCTCTTTGATGAGTTTCAAGGTTGCTATTCTTTCTTCCAGACCCCGCACCTTTTCTTCTAAAAGGGCCACTAGTCTACACTTCTGACAGGTGAAAGTTTGTGTTAGAGTTTGTGTTAGAGTTTGTGTTACAGTTTGTGTTAGTTTGTGTTAGAGTTTGTGTTAGAGTTTGTGTTACAGTTTGGGTTAGAGTTTGTGTTTTAGGGTTAGGGTTTGTGTTAGGGTTAGGGTTATGATCACTAGGGTTATGGTTATGGTTAGGGTTTGTGTTAGGGTTTGTGTTAGAGTTTGTGTTACAGTTTGGGTTAGAGTTTGTGTTAGAGTTTGTGTTACAGTTTGTGTTACAGTTTGGGTTAGAGTTTGTGTTTTAGGGTTAGGGTTTGTGTTAGGGTTAGGGTTAGGATCCCTAGGGTTAGGGTTAGGGTTTGTGTTAGGGTTTGTGTTAGAGTTTGTGTTAGAGTTTGTGTTACAGTTTGTGTTACAGTTTGTGTTAGAGTTTGTGTTACAGTTTGGGTTACAGTTTGGGTTAGAGTTTGTGTTTTAGGGTTAGGGTTAGGGTTTGTGTTAGGGTTAGGGTTAGGATCCCTAGGGTTGGGGTTAGGGTTTGTGTTAGGGTTTGTGTTAGAGTTTGTGTTACAGTTTGTGTTAGAGTTTGTGTTAGAGTTTGTTTTACAGTTTGGGTTAGAGTTTGTGTTTTAGGGTTAGGGTTAGGGTTTGTGTTAGAGTTTGTGTTAGAGTTTATGTTACAGTTTGTGTTACAGTTTGTGTTAGAGTTTGTGTTTTAGGGTTAGGGTTTGTGTTAGGGTTAGGATCCCTAGGGTTAGGGTTAGGGTTTGTGTTAGGGTTTGTGTTAGAGTTTGTGTTACAGTTTGTGTTAGAGTTTGTGTTAGAGTTTGTGTTACAGTTTGTGTTACAGTTTGGGTTAGAGTTTGTGTTTTAGGGTTAGGGTTTGTGTTAGGGTTAGGGTTAGGATCCCTAGGGTTAGGGTTTGTGTTAGGGTTTGTGTTAGAGTTTGTGTTACAGTTTGTGTTAGAGTTTGTGTAAGAGTTTGTGTTACAGTTTGTGTTACAGTTTGTGTTAGAGTTTGTGTTAGAGTTTGTGTTACAGTTTGGGTTAGAGTTTGTGTTTTAGGGTTAGGGTTAGGGTTTGTGTTAGGGTTAGGATCCCTAGGGTTAGGGTTAGAGTTAGGGTTAGGGTTTGTGTTAGGGTTTGTGTTAGAGTTTGTGTTACAGTTTGTGTTACAGTTTGGGTTAGAGTTTGTGTTTTAGGGTTAGGGTTTGTGTTAGGGTTAGGGTTAGGATCCCTAGGGTTAGGGTTTGTGTTAGGGTTTGTGTTAGAGTTTGTGTTAGAGTTTGTGTTAGAGTTTGTGTAAGAGTTTGTGTTACAGTTTGTGTTACAGTTTGTGTTAGAGTTTGTGTTAGAGTTTGTGTTACAGTTTGGGTTAGAGTTTGTGTTTTAGGGTTAGGGTTAGGGTTTGTGTTAGGGTTAGGATCTTTAGGGTTAGGATTAGAGTTAGGGTTAGGGTTTGTGTTAGGGTTTGTGTTAGAGTTTGTGTTACAGTTTGTGTTAGAGTTTGTGTTAGAGTTTGTGTTACAGTTTGGGTTAGAGTTTGTGTTTTAGGGTTAGGGTTAGGGTTTGTGTTAAGGTTAGGATCCCTAGGGTTAGGGTTAGAGTTAGGGTTAGGGTTTGTGTTAGGGTTTGTGTTAGAGTTTGTGTTACAGTTTGTGTTTTAGGGTTAGGGTTAGGGTTGGGGGTGGCTTATAAGTGTGTATTCTTGTGTCTTTCTATAAAAACGCATGCAAACGCATGTGCTTAAAAACGCATGCGTTTACATAGACATCAATACGTTTTTTTTGCCGCAACAAAACGCATGCAGATAAAAACGCATGTGTTGCAAAAATGCATCAAAACGCACGCAAAAAACCGCATGCGTTTTTAATGTTAAGTATAGAGAAAAAAACGCATGCGTTTTTTACCGCAAAAACGCAAAACGAAACGCAAATGTGAAACCACCCTAACATCCCGTGCTCCCTCTAGTGGTGACTAGACCAGGTTGGCTTGGAGGCCTATATACAGTATTATAGAATGCTGTATATCAGCCCTGAAAGGTGATGGCCGTATCTCTTACCTGGTGACAGGTTCCCTTTAAGTGGTGAACATTTTTTTTAAGTTTGTGAAAAAAATGGCGCTATTTTCCGAAAAAGCGTCACTTTTTGGGGGATCTAGGGCTGGGTTAGGGCTCATTTTCCGAGCACTGAGCTGAAGGTTTTTATCCATACCATTTTGGTGTAGATACGATGTTTTGATCGCCTGTTATTGCATTTTATTGCAATGTTGTTGCAACTAAAAAACCTCTCATTTGTTTTCTTGTTACACTGTTTATTAATCGGATTAATTATTTTTATATTTTGACAGTTCGGACGTTTCTGAAAGTGGCGATACCAAATACAGGTCCTTCTCAAAAAATTAGCATATAGTGTTAAATTTCATTATTTACCATAATGTAATGATTACAATTAAACTTTCATATATTATAGATTCATTATCCACCAACTGAAATTTGTCAGGTCTTTTATTGTTTTAATACTGATGATTTTGGCATACAACTCCTGATAACCCAAAAAACCTGTCTCACTAAATTAGCATATCAAGAAAAGGTTCTCTAAACGACCTATTACCCTAATCTTCTGAATCAACTAATTTACTCTAAACACATGCAAAAGATACCTGAGGCTTTTATAAACTCCCTGCCTGGTTCATTACTCAAAACCCCCATCATGGGTAAGACTAGCGACCTGACAGATGTCAAGAAGGCCATCATTGACACCCTCAAGCAGGAGGGTAAGACCCAGAAAGAAATTTCTCAACAAATAGGCTGTTACCAGAGTGCTGTATCAAGGCACCTCAATGGTAAGTCTGTTGGAAGGAAACAATGTGGCAGAAAACGCTGTACAACGAGAAGAGGAGACCGGACCCTGAGGAAGATTGTGGAGAAGGACCGATTCCAGACCTTGGGGAACCTGAGGAAGCAGTGGACTGAGCCTGGTGTGGAAACATCCAGAGCCACCGTGCACAGGCGTGTGCAGGAAATGGGCTACAGGTGCCGCATTCCCCAGGTAAAGCCACTTTTGAGCTACAGAGAAGCAGCACTGGACTGTTGCTAAGTGGTCCCAAGTACTTTTTTCTGATGAAAGCAAATTTTGCATGTCATTCGGAAATCAAGGTGCCAGAGTCTGGAGGAAGACTGGGGAGAAGGAAATGCCAAAATGCCTGAAGTCCAGTGTCAAGTACCCACAGTCAGTGATGGTGTGGGGTGCCATGTCAGCTGCTGGTGTTGGTCCACTGTGTTTCATCAAGGGCAGGGTCAATGCAGCTAGCTATCAGGAGATTTTGGAGCACTTCATGCTTCCATCGGCTGAAATGCTTTATGGAGATGAAGATTTCATTTTTCAGCACGACCTGGCACCTGCTCACAGTGCCAAAACCACTGGTAAATGGTTTACTGACCATGGTATTACTGTGCTCAATTGGCCTGCCAACTCTCCTGACCTGAACCCCATAGAGAATCTGTGGGATATTGTGAAGAGAAAGTTGAGAGACGCAAGACCCAACACTCTGGATGAGCTTAAGGCCGCTATTGATGCATCCTGGGCCTCCATAACATCTCAGCAGTGTCACAGGCTGATTGCCTCCATGCCACGCTGCATTGAAGCAGTCATTTCTGCCAAAGGATTCCCGACCAAGTATTGAGTGCATAACTGAACATTATTATTTGTTGGTTTTTTTGTTTGTTATTAAAAAACACTTTTATTTGATTGGATGGGTGAAATATGCTAATTTATTGAGACAGGTTTTTTGGGTTATCAGGAGTTGTATGCCAAAATCATCAGTATTAAAACAATAAAAGACCTGACAAATTTCAGTTGGTGGATAATGAATCTATAATATATGAAAGTTTAATTGTAATCATTACATTATGGTAAATAATGAAATTTAACACTATATGCTAATTTTTTGAGAAGGACCTGTATGTGTATTTTTAATTTTTTTTATTGTTTTATTTTGAATGGGGCAAAAGGAGGATGATTTGAACTTTTATATTTTTTCTACTTTTACTTGCTTCAAGAGTCACCTTAGGAAAGTTGAAGCTGCGATAATTCGATTGCTTGTGCTACAGCGCTGCTATATGTAGCAGAAATGCTCATCTGCTATCAATGCTGACCACTGGGTGGCGCTCATAGCAAAGCGGCAATGGCAACCTCAGGGGTCTCCTGCAGACCTCGGTGTGTCATGTAAACTCATCAGCACCCCGCAATCATGAAAGAGCCACCATGTTAAATGCCGCTGTTGAAAATTGACAGTGGCATTTAACATGTTAACAGCCGCGGGTGGATCGAGACTCAATAAAATCAGCTGTTGTCACAGGGCTACCGCGAGAGAGAGGTTCCAGAGAACCGCAGCGCTCTGGGCCTCGTTCACACACGATGAACAGAAGCTCTTCTCATGAATTCTGGCCTGGCTGTCTGTTGCCAGCAGGGCAGGAGTTAAACCTTGTTACTGAAGTTACTGAGAGCTATGTCTCTCAGCTGATTTTGTTTTGGTAATCTCCGCTCCTATATAGACTCAGCTTTGTCTACAACTGTTGTCAGTGATCAGTTCTGCTGCCTGGTTTGGAGTGAGAAGGAGCGTGGTATTAGGAGCTTGGAGGTTTATTTACAGAGATTGGTATCTGCTGTTTTGGTTGCATGTTAAACCTGTTTTCCTTCCTAGTTTTTTCCTTCTCTTCCCTTCTCTGTGTTTCCTCTGTGGTTGTGTGAGCATTTGGTGAGTTTGAGACTTTTAGTTACCTTGTCTGTATACCCTGTTTAATTGTCGTATTTATACACTTGTGCAGTCCACCTCCCTTGGGGGGAGAGGGGGCCACTGATAGGGCCTGCACAGGAGACAGGGATACGCTGGCGGCTCAGGCCTCCTAACCATTATAGGTACCCCTGAGATAAGGGAAAGCCAGGGCCCTATTATAATGGCAGGGACAGGTGCGGGTCCCAGTATGCCATCCTGCCCTTTTATCGCCGTTAACGGTGTGACAGCTGTCTTGTGCCAGACAACATGCGGGCTCAGCGCTGGAGCTGCATGGAATTCAGGGACAAGAACTATGACGTATATGTATGTCATAGGTCGTAAAGGGGATAATTGCACCACACTTTTACGTTGTCTCCTATTGGAGCTCCCAATCTAAATCCCCTATCTGTATGTCATTGGAATATAGGAGGAAACCGATGGAAACCCATGCAAGCACGGAAAGAACATACAAACTCCTTACAGGTTGTTGTGCTTGGTCGGGTTTGAACCCAGGACCCCAGTGCTGCATGGGACAGTGCTAACCACTGAGCTACCGTGTTGACCACTAAATAAATTTACATCACTAAAATGCCTAATTAATAATTGATCATGTTCTAATTTTGCCCTGTAACTTCTAGTTTAATGATTTAGTGGGTGAATTCTGAAATCGCTTTACTATATCCTTTAGATCTTAGAACTACTGAATCCTTATACCTACAAATTACCGTAAATTCTCAGTCATTACAGTCCCTGATTGGGAACCTGATAGCCCACTTCTTTATGGATGACTCAGTGTCGGCATTGTGATCCTGTGACATTACAACAGATATCGTGATCTATACAGCAGGCACAGATAATGGTATTTTTGGCCACAGTTGGGCGAAGATGATGTGTAAGTAGAAGGACCAGAATTAACAAATACTTTTCACAAGTCTTTTCACTATTACAATTCCTTAGAAAGTGCTTTATCCTCGTTGAACACTCTCTCCCTCCTATTTGATTTGATCAGGGGAATGAAATGCATTGTGTATGTCTCGCTGTAAGGTGTATGGTGAAAGAGAATCCGTAATTTATCCTTGAAGTCAGAGTAAGGTGATACCGCTGTGTTATAATCAGACCTTGAAGGAGTAGATGCAGCCAGCTTTTTTTCTTATCACAGCATATAATTTTGGCATTTAATTACCTTCAGAATTTAGACAAAATACAGACCTAAGTTTAAAACACCATGCTATAGAAATTGGGCTTTCCTATGAGAGTTCACAACACTATATTTATAACACAATGGGTTCTGCGCTAATACAACTAGAGAGAAACGCACTTGTTATATTTACATTAGAAAAGAGTCATTGATTACTAAAAGAAAACAAAACAATCTGTGCAGGGTGTACATAGAAATCATGGGGCTCCATAGCAGACATTCTAATTGGGCACACCCCAAAATAAATAAATAAATAAATACATATTTGTCGGGGTCACAGAAGAGCAAATCTCATAATTTTGCAGCCTTTACAAAGTAATTTTACTCCTGCTGAAGTCCTAGATTTTTCTTTCATTGCCCCCATAAAGTATGATGCCCCCCAACCAAAGTATGATATCCCCATGGTGAATTTCTCCACATTAGCCTCCACGTGCACAGTAAAGGACCCTACTGTACCCCACCTTAAAGGGAACCTGTCACCCCCAAAATCGACGGTGAGCTAAGCCCACCGTAATGAGGGGCTTATCTACAGCATTCTGGAATGCTGTAGATAAGCGTCTGATGTATCCTGAAAGATGAGAAAAAGAGGTTAGATTATACTCACCTGAGTGGGCGGTCCGATCCGATGGGTGTCGTGATCCTGGGCCTCCCATCTTCATAGGATAACGTCCTCTTGTCTTCACGCTGCTGCTCCGGCGCAGTCATACTTTGTCTGCCCTGTTGAGGGCAGAGCAAAGTACTGCAGTGCGCAGGTGCCAGGCCTCTCTGACCTTTCCCGGCGCCTGCGCACTGCAGACAAAGTACGCCTGTACTGGAGCCGCAGTGTGAAGACAAGAAGAGGACGTCATCGTAAGAAGATGGGAGGCGCTGGACCGGACCGCGACGCCCATCGGACCGGACCGCAGCGGGAACGCCCCTGGGTGAGTATAATCTAACCTCTTTTTCTCATCTTTCAGGATACATCGGGGGTTTATCTACAGCATTACAGAATGCTGCAGATAAGCCCCTGATGCTGGTGGGCTTAGCGAACCTTCGATTTTGGGGGTGACAGGTTCCCTTTAACTCCCAAGGCAATGTATGGTAACCCCACACATTATAATGCCCCAACTGTGACCCTCACAGAGCCAGTATAATGAACCTACATATAGTATAATGGCCCAACACCTCTACACACTGTATAATGGCCCGCACTAGCTCTCCATACAATATAATGACCCACACACAGAACTCCACACTGTACAATTGCTTGCATACAGTATTATGACCCCGCATTGCCCTCCATTTAGTTTAATCGGCCCATATAGTCCTCTATAAATAAAATGCTTTCCCGATGGTCCTCCATAGAATATATTGCACTCCCCATGATCCTCCTTAAAATATTATGTACTCCCCATGGCCCTCCATAGACTATAATGCACCGTCGTGGTCCTCCATAAAATATAATGTACCCCCATGGTACTCCAGAAAATATAATGCACTCCCCATGATCCTTCATAGAATAAAATGCTCTTCCTATGGTCCTCCATAAAATATAATGTACCCCCATGGTCCTCCATAAAATATAATGCACTCCACATGGTCCTCCATAGAATATAATGTACTCCCCATGGTCCTCCATAGAATATAATGCACTCCTCATGGTCCTCCATAGAATATAATGTACTCCCCATGGTCCTCCATAGAATATAATGCACTCCTCATGGTCCTCCATAGAATATAACATAGAACAGTATACCATGTCCCCTACAATTGCTTGCGATGATGGATTGAGGGGGGGCCTGGGGCGGGCACTGGCAGCACCCCCCCTGGGGCACGGGTTCCATAGCAGTCCCGTGGCCTGCTGCCATTGGCAGTACGCCACTAAATCTGTGTTAAAGAGACACTGGCTTTTTAACAAAGGTAGAAATGATCTTAGGATAATAGGCTGTAAATGTTTCTTCTGTTGTCAGCACTCCACTGTTTGCTTTGATTTCCAATGCACCTGGAATGGGAATGATCAGACAAATATCTGTTAAATTTTCCATCTTACTGACATCTGAAACACATTATCTGAGTTTTTGATTGTCAACCCCAGGTCCAACATAACCTAATGAGAGCAACTCTGCTCAGAATGACTGTTCATACCAAGTACAGGCACTCGGTGCAGCATGGCGTGGCCAAACAATTAAGTAAACCTTCCCAGCTGCTTGTTTTCTATCTATCTCCGCCTGTCACTGGCTCTATAAAGCCAGAACTGTCAATCAAAGAGACAGTGAGGGGTGATGGAGAGAAAACAAATAGCTATTTGGCCACGCCATGGTGCACCCTATGCCTGTACTTGGTTTGAACAGACATTCTGTGCTGATTGAGCCCTTTCACAAAAATACTTTGCAAAGGCTTCATTTTAAGTTTGGGGATAAAATCTGTCTAAAAAGTTAAAACTAGGTTTCATTTATCATATCAATTGAGCATAAAACTGAAAACTGCTTTACAAACTTGGTGTATTAACCCAGTTTTAAAAAACGTTAATAAGTGTTGTAAGTAGAACCTTAGAACTCATTCAGACATCACTTTTTTCATGTACAAGAAGAATGGACCAGGTTTTACCAGATTTTCATCAGAAATTTCATCAGAGTTTAGTCAAAGATGCATCAGTTTTCTGGTATGTGAAAAAACTCAGCCATCTTTTATCTAACAGTCCGTGACAACTGGACCATGCTCACATGGCATCCAAACACGGATTTTTTTCATGGACCCATAAACTCACATTGCTGCTTTTGATTCAACACTTGGACCAATATCGGACATTTCTCAGTGATTTTGCCCAGTGTGCAAAAAATCATTATGCAAAATGGTTGTGTGAATGAGTTCTTAGCTTAGCAAACTAACAAAAATTATCATCATTTTTTTGTTACAAATTAATGTGGGATAGTATGATAAAATACATATGCAGCAATTCACATTTACATTATGAGCAACAACGCAGGGGGGATCACTCCAATTGCAGAAGGAATCTTACAGTGTATGGTTCTTTGTTAACCAGCACCCTACAAGTAAAAAGTGTTATTCGAGTGTTAGAATACTGGTTGTATCACGGCTAAATGGTATACATATCGTGAGGTTTAGGGCTCGAGCATGTGTTGCCATACATCGATTCTGTACAAGTTCCGAGTTGTGTGATTTTGCCCATGTATTCAATGGGCAGTGTAAGGCTCACCTGGTGAAGGTGTATCCACTAAGCCTATGGTCTGAGAGGGCACATGGACCCTGGATATTAGTGCAGCTCAATTCAGGACACGTGGAACCATAAGGAAATGGATACATCAATCACAAAGGCAGTAGGACAGATGAAGGAATGCAGCAGAGATAAATGGATGTTAAAGTACATTGAACACAGATAGTGAAGCACACCAACGTAGGACATGATGCCACTGGGCAACCTGTAAAACCCAATGTAGAGCACAAGAGAGGGCACCAGACCAAAGTGAAGGAAGCAGAGCCCGGAAGACCTGGGAGAATTGTGTAACAGACAGAAACGTTCAGCTGAGTGCTACTCATCTGTGACTATGATGGGCCCTTTGTCTCTTCCTGGAGAGTCAAGGACAGTGCGAACAGACTCGTAGAAAGTTATTTAGTATTAGTCCTTCCATATACCACTAAAGCTCTCTTTCCAAGAGGAGCTGAACAGAGCCCAATACAAGGAGGCAAGTAAGTGCTTTCTTCATAGTAATTTTAGCACCACAACTCCCACTGAGTAAAAGTTCTAAAATGCCAGACATTCTTTAAAATGGGGCATATTGGATTAGGCCTCACACACATGGTAGTTTGGTGACGCCATACAAACTCCAAAATGTATGTGGCCATTACAGGGCACCAATTGACATAAAACACCATAAAGCAGAGTCTTGACTCTCTATGGCTCAGAAGTAAAGAGGTACAGTTCATATTTTGCCTATGTACAGCTTTCTTCAAATGTCTCTGCTGTGTGCCTTAGGTCTTATTGAGATATTGTACCATAGGGAAGAATCCGTCTGTGTTCTAGGGGAAAGTACCACACGGATACAGTGCTGTATAGAGGCACCATGCAGCATCACACTATATCTCCATAGTATGAAACAAAGTAGACCTTGTGTGCCACTCTGAAAGCACTGTAGCTTTGCCGTGTGTACGCTTGTGTAGTTTCTATAGGGATTTTTCCATCATCAAAACTTGTCAACCCTCCATTCATTGTCCATTGAAGTGCCAAGTATAGACAGGCTCTGGATTCAGCAGTCCACCCTGTACCCCATATCTACCACTCTGTTCATGCAGGGACTTGAGAACTTCTGTTCTTGTGATCGATGGATGGCTCTGTGGTCGGACCTCCACTGCTCAGACACTTATCCTGTGCATAGGTAGTGACTTAAAGGGGTATTCTGATCTCCTCCCAATATGTAGTAGGTGTAATAACAATATTAGCAAATCTCTCCAATTAGAAATGTAGTATAATTCTCCTGATTCGCTATGTCACTAACCCCATGTGAAGGGCAATACAGTAGGTTGGATATCCATGATTATAACCACTAACAACTAACTGTCACTATATGAGTGGTCATTACCATGGATATCTAAGCTACTGCCCTGTACATGGGATAAGCGTCGTAGCTAATTAGAAGAACTATCATATTTCTTATTGGAGGAATTTGCTAATATTATTGGTATCTTATCTTGGAAGTGGGAATACCCCTTTAAGCCTTGATTATGAGAAGTCCCCTTTAATAAAGTATTATTTTTTTTAATTTTATCTTTCTCCACCCTATTGATTGCCCTAAATATTTAGGTGCCATGTTTTTATGTATCTTGGTAAATCTGGGGTATAAAAGTTTCTAAAATTCATGTTGCCTTGTTATAACGAGTGAAGTAGCCAATGACACATATTAGATATGCCAGATTCTATACTTCATTGCATCTCATAACATGCTAATCATCAGAAACTGTATTTTCTATTTCATGGAAGATTTTGCACAGCCGGGTTTGGCCTCATCTGCAATGGTTGGAATAACATATAAACATTTTACGCTTCTCTTTTATATTTTATTTTTCCACTCTTGTAAAGAAAGCGTTTTATTGTTCTCTTGATCATTGCACTCAGTTATGTACTGATCACAGACAGTAATTTGTGGCTAGTCAGTAACTGGGAACTACTTTATTTTGATGAACTGCCTCCTTAATGGAGTCTATATTCTTTTTAGGCCACAAAGGCGGCTTTTAAAAATCCATTTGACAATTCAGTTATCTTCTTTCTGGGCACGTTCAGAGCTGTATTTTGGCCCAAAGGCATAATTTTTAGCCATCTGAGAGCTGAAATGTTGATCTGTCCCTTTAAATAGAGAGACGATAGTAGACGTTACTGCTACCATATGTCAAGTTGGCAGAGTACATCTATGTTTGGCCTGTTTACAACATATTTATGTTGTAGGATTTTTTTTTTTTTACCAGTTTGTTGCTCGCAGCAGTATTTAGTCTGTATGAAAAATGAAGAGCTCTATTATTTTAATATTAATTTACTAAATGTTTAGCAATTAAGTATCTATTTATATTCCGAAAAAGAGCATTGGGGAATTTAATACTAATTATAAAAATCTATAAAAAATATGGGCACTTGTTACATTCCCACAGCAACTGGATAAACACAAATTCAGCATTTGGTGTAATAGGAAAGACTATGTTGCTTTTAGTTAAAAGTAAAATTGCTGCTATGAATTTCTGGGGTAACACATACGCTACTGGTGCATCTCACAAAATTAGAATATCATCAAAAAATTAATTTACTTCAGTTCTTCAATACAAAAAGTGAAACTCATATATTATATAGAGTGTCATGACTCTGGATGGGCTGGTTCTGGCTTCATCCTGGTCAGGTCTTGGTTAAAATAGTCCGCATCTCTTTGGTTCTGGGGCGGCTATTTAATGCTGGTGGTTCCTGGGTTCTGAGTTGGCTATACTTCCATCTACTCGGTCTGAGGTAGCTGACCCAGGTTACTCTCTGTAATTGCTGTGCCTCTGTGTGTGTTTGCTTTGCTTTGTAAGACCTGGGTCTGTCCCCTAACTACTGCCCCTGTTTTCTGCTTGGTACTTCTCTCTCTGTCCTGGCTTTTTGACCCCTTTCCTTGTCTCTGACTAATCTGCTGTTTTGCCCTTTGGTATCTCTCTCCCGTCTGGCTCCTGACCCTTGGCTTGTCCTTTGACTACGTCTCTGTCTTTGTACTCTGTGTCCTGCATTTCTTGCAGACCCCCATTCTCGTATGGTAGCTCCGCCCCCTTGTCTCTGCAGTGATCACGTGACCAGCCTAGTTCAGGTCTTGTGTGCACTGCGTGTCTCATTCTTCCCTCTCCCTCTGCTTCCGCTAGCGCCTCCAAGGCTGTCTTTCTATTACACCAGTCAGCGTCATTTCAAAGAGAACATTTTTCTAATTTTGGTTATAGACATTACCACAATGAATTTTAAACAAAACAATTAAGATGCAGTTGAAGTTCAGACTTTCAGCTTTCATTTGAGGGTATCCACATTAAAATTGGATGAAGGGTTTAGGAGTTTTAGCTCCTTAACATGTGCCACCCTGTTTTTAAAGGGACCAAAAGTAATTGAACAATTGACTCCAAGGCTATTTCATGGACAGGTGTGGGCAATCCCTTCGTTATGTCATTTTCAATTAAGCAGATAAAAGGCCTGGAGTTGATTTGAGGTGTGGTTCTTGCATTTCGAAGGTTTTGCTGTGAAGTAAACATGTGGTCAAAGGAGCTCCCCATGCAGGTGAAACAAGCCATCCTTAAGCTGTGAAAACAGAAAAAACCCATCCGAGAAATTGCTATAATATTAGGAGTGACAAAATCTACAGTTTGGTACATCCTGAGAAAGAAAGAAAGCACTGGTGAACTCATCAATACAAAAAGACCTGGGCGCCCACAGAAGACAACAGTGGTGGATGATCGCAGAATAATCTCCATGGTGAAGAGAAACCCCTTCACAACAGCCAACCAAGTGAACATGAACAACACTCTCCAGGAGGTCGGCGTATCAATATCCAAATCTACCATAAAGAGAAGACTGCATGAAAGTAAATACAGAGGGTTCACTGCACGGTGCAAGCCACTCATAAGCATCAAGAATAAAAAGGCTAGACTGGACTTTGCTAAAAACATCTAAAAAGCCAGCACAGTTCTGGAAGAACATTCTTTGTACAGATGAAACCAAGATCAACCTCTACCAGAATGATGGAAAGACAAAAGTATGGCGAAGGCGTGGCACAGCTCATGATCCAAAGCATACCACATCATCTGTAAAACACGGCGGAGGCAGTGTGATGGCTTGGGCATGCATGGCTGCCAGTGGCACTGGGTCACTAGTGTTTATTGATGATGTGACACAGGACAGAAGCAGCCGAATTAATTCTGAGGTATTCAGAACCATACTGTGTACTCAGATCCAGCCAAATGCAGCCAAACTGATTGGTCGTCGTTTCATACTACAGATGGACAATGACCCAAAACATAAAGCCAAAGCAACCCAGGAGTTTATTAAAGCAAAGAAGTGGAATATTCTTGAATGACCAAGTCAGTCACCTGATCTCAACCCAATTGAGCATGCATTTCACTTGTTAAAGACTAAACTTCAGACAGAAAGGCCCACAAACAAACAGCAACTGAAAACCACCACAGTGAAGGCCTGGCAGAGCATCAAAAAGGAGGAAACACAGGGTCTGGTGATGTCCATGAGTTCAAGACTCCAGGCAGTCATTGCCAACAAAGGGTTTTCAACCAAGTACTAGAAATGAACATTTTATTTAAAATTATTTAATCTGTCCAATTACTTTTGTTCCCTTTAAAAACAGGGTGGCACATGTTAAGGAACTGAAACTCCTAAACCCTTCATCCAATTTTAATGTGGATACCCTCAAGTGAAAGCTGAAATTCTGAACTTCAACTGCATCTGAATTGTTTTGTTTAAAATTCATTGTGGTAATGTCTATAATCAAAATTAGAAAAATGTTGTCTCTGTCCAAAAATATATGGACTTATCTGTATGTTCAGTAAATGCACTCAATACTTGGTCAGGACTCTTTTTGCATCAAGTACTGCATCAATGTGGCGTGGCATGGAGGCGATCAGCCTGTGGCACTGCTGAGGTGTTATGGAAGCCCAGGTTGCTTTGATAGCAGCCTCCAGCTTGTCTGCATTGTTGGGTCTGGTGTCTCTCATCTTCCTCTTGACAATAACCCATAGATTCTCTATGGGGTTAAGGTCAGACGAGTTTGCTGGCCAATCAAGCGCAGTGATACTGTTGTTTTTAAACCTGGTATGGGTTCTTTTGGCAGTGTGGACAGGTGCCAAGTCCTGCTGGAGAATGAAATTTCCATCTCCAAAAAAGATTGTCGGCAGAGGGAAGAAGTGCTCTCAGATTTCCTGGTGGACGACTGCACTGACTTTGGCCTTGATAAAACACAGTGGACCTACACCAGCAGATGACATGGCTCCCCAAACCATCATTGATTGTGGAAACTTCACACTAGTCCTTGGAAATCAAGGTCCCAGAGTCTGGAGAAAGAGTGGAGAGACAGATAATCCAAGCTGATTGAGGTCTGGTGTGAAGTTTCTACAATCAGTGATGGTTTGGGGAGCCATGTCATCTGCTGGTGTAGGTCCACTGTGTTTTATCAAGACCAAAGTCAGCGCATCCGTCTACCAGGAAATTTTAGAGCACTTCATGCTTCCCTCTGCCAACAATCTTTTTTGGAGATGGAAATTTCATTCTTCAGCAGGACTTGGCACCTGTCAACACCGCCAAAAGTACCAATACCTTGTTCAAAAACAACAGTATCACTGTGCTTGATTGGCCAGGAAACTCGCCTGACCTTAATCCCATAGAGAAGCTATGGGGTGTTGTAAGGAGGAAGATGAGAGACACCAGACCCAACAATGCAGACGAGCTGAAGGCTGCTAACAAAGCAACCCGGGTTTCCATAACACCTCAGCAGTGCCACAGTCTGATCACCTCCATCCCACGCTGCATTGATGCAGTAATTGATGCCAAAGGAGCCCAGACCAAGTATTGAGTGCATTAACTGAATATACATTTCAGTAGGCCAACATTTCAGATTTTAAAATCATTTTTCAAGCTGCTGTTATAAAGTATTCTAATTTACTGAGATAATGACTTTTTAGGTTTTCATTGGCTGTTAGCCATAATCATCAACATTAACAGAAATAAACACTTGAAATACAGTATATACTTGAGTATAAGCCGAGATTTTCAGCCCCAAAAAAATGGGCTGAAAGTGCCCCTCTCGGCTTATACTTGAGTCATGGAAGGCGGGGGGGTCGGCAGGTGAGGGGGAGTGACGCCTGTCAAATACTCACCTGCTCCCAGCGCTCCTGACGCGGTCCCCGCATGTCCCACGGTCTTCGGGCACGGCAGCTTCTTTCCCTGTTCAGCGGTCACTGGTACCGCTCATTAAAGTTATGAATATGGACTCCACTCCCATAGGGGTGGAGCCGCATATTCATTACTGTAATGAGCGGTGCAAGTTGACCGCTCACTACAGGAAGAAGCTGCCGCTCCTGGAGACGTGGGACATGCGGGGACCAAATCAGGAGCGCTGGGAGCAAGTGAATATGTCATATTCACTTTTCCGCGTTCCACCGCCGTCTCGTCTTCCGTGTCGTCTGCACTGACTGTTCAGGTCAGAGGGCGCGATGACGTATTAGTGTGCGCACCGCACTCTGCCTGAACAGTCAGTGCAGAGAGACGGGACGCTGAAGAGCAGCGGGCAGCGACGAGAGGTGAGTATGTCATTTTCTTTTTTTAGTGCAGCAGCAGCGTTACATGTGGCTATATGGAGCGTCTATGGGGGCATAAAGAACTGCATGGAGCATTATATGGGGCATCTATGGGGCCATAACTGCATGGAGCATGATATGGGGCATCTATGAGGCCATAACTGCATGGAGCATTATATGGGACATTATATGGGGCCATAAAGAACTGCATGGAGCATTATATGGAGCATCTATGGGGCCATAACTGCATGGAGCATTATATGGAGCATTATATGGGGCCATAAAGAACTGCATGGAGCATTATATGGGGCCATAAAGAACTGCATGGAGCATTATTTGGAGCATCTATGGGGCCATAACTGCATGGAGCATTATATGGAGCATTATATGGGGCCATAAAGAACTGCATGGAGCATTATATGGGGCATTATATGGAGCCATAAAGAACTGCATGGAGCATTATATGGAGCATCTATGGGGCCATAAATGCATGGAGCATTATATGGGGCATCTATGGGGCCATAAAGAACTGCATGGAGCATTATATGGAGCATTACATGGGGCCATAAAGAACTGCATGGAGCATTATATGGAGCATCTATGGGGCCATGAAGAACTGCATGGAGCATTATATGGGGCATATTTGTATATGGAGCATCTTATGGGGCCATAATGAACTGTATGGAGCACTATATGGAGCCTATTTTTTTATGGAGCATCTTATGGGGCCATAATGAACTGTATGGAGCATTATATGGGGCCTATTTTGTATGGAGCATCTTATGGGGCCATAATGAACAGCATGGAGCATTATATGGGGCTCCTGATTCAATATGGATATTCAAAAACACTTAACCTACTGATGTCTCAATTAATTTTACTTTTATTGGTATCTATTTTTATTTTTGACATTTACCGGTAGCTGCTTCATTTTCCACCCTAGGCTTATACTCGAATCAATAAGTTTTCCCAGTTTTTCTATTTGCAAAATTAGGGGGGGTCGGCTTATACTTGGGTTGGCATATACTCGAGTATATACGGTACATCGCTTTGTTTGTAATGACTCTATCTAATATATGAGTTGCACTTTTTGTATTGAAGAACTGAAATAAATTTACTTTTTAATGATATTCTAATTTTGTGAGATGCACCTGTATGTTCACATGCAGCATTTTTGCAGCGTTTTTTTTTACTGCTTTTTTCTGCAAATTTAAAGTTGCATTTTACAATACGCGAAAAGACTATCATATTTCAGAAATCTCATGCACACGCTTGTTTATTTTTCCTGTCTGAATTTGAGAACTGCAGTATATTTGAAATTAACCCCTTTTTTGCAGCTTTTTTTTGCAGCAGTTTTTCACCCATCGAAAGCAATGAGAAAGTGAAAAAACCCTATAAAGAACATTTTTTGTGCCATTTTTAGTGAATACAATTTACGTTATTAAACATATAATGTAGACAAAGCATATATGTAATCCATACCCTCAAAACTCTGCAAAAAATAAGGAAAAAGTGCAGCAGAAAATGCAGAAAAATTGCCTTTTAAATGCAGTGTTTTTTTGCCAAGAGGGAGCAGGTTTTGGCTGCAGAAAAAAACACTTAAAAAAAATTCTGTATGTGAACATAGCCATAATGCATTTGCAGCGCCCCAGGGTCCTGGTCGTTGCAGTAATGTCATTCTTCCACCAGGGGGACTGATGTTACGTCTGAAGGCAATAAAGGAGATCACTTTGCCAGGTATCACAAGCCACACATCACACTTCACACTCCAGTCCACCAGGGGGAGCTATGCTCCTATTTAGTAGGGCACTCTTCACAATAAGGTAAAACTGGTGGTCTGGATAGGAAGTTAGGGAGAAGCTGACTGGGTTTCACCCAGGCAGCACCAGTCTGGTGGACGCTGGCTGGGCTTCACCCAGTTAGCTGCTATCTGAGCTCCACTCAGGTAGTGGGTCCCTGACAGGGGTGGGATCCTGTCAGAGGCCTAGACAGAAGGACACAGAGCTGCGCCTGCCTACCGATGCGGCAGCATCCTAAGAAAGAGATATTGAAGGTAATTGCATTGCAGAGAGTGAGAAACAAAGTCATAGCAAAAGGAAAGGAAACCAGAAGGAGTTCTGCCCTGTAAAAGGCTGCCTCCTTCTGAGGCGCAGAAGCCGGTAGCCGGAACACCGAGGGAGTCACTGTCTCCAAGCCTGGCTCCAGAGACCGGCAGGACAACTAATTCCATATTAGTTGCCCGACCTTTTACCCAGGAGGCATGGTGGCAACTGTAGGGGCCGAGACGTGCTAGAGTCCCTGTAAAAAGCCTCAGGCCATCAGTCATATGGGTTTTTTCCTATCCATCTGGGGGACAGAGAGAAAGACATAACATCTAGAACACCAACAACAGTTGTGAGGACCTTATGAGAAGCTCAGCAGTAAGGTACTACAACACCTAGGCGCTAGAGGAAGGCTACTGATTTCCACCTGATAAGGGGACTCTGGATTTGCCTTCAGACCGGCCGGACCCTGCCTGCCCTGTGATCCCATGCTCTGGACTGTGGATGCTGAAGCCTTCAGTAAAAAGGTAAAGAGACTGCAACCTTGTGTCCTCGATCTTCACTGCGCCTCACACCATCCACCATCTACACACTGGGAAGCCCTGGGGACACACTTCACCTGTGGGAAGGTATACCATCTAGCTGCCATAACATCACCCCAGTGGACCCCTAAGCAGCGTCGGTCACCCTGACCGAATACCACAGGTGGCATCATGAACATTTCCCCTTTAAAGACCTTTCCCCTTTTATCAACGGATGCCCCTAGGGCCACGGACCGGGTCAGCCACCGTGACATCCCCCTTGAGAACAGAAGGGCCCGGCTCCGAGTACCCCACTGCCCTAACGGGGGCGCTCCACATTTGTAGCATATTTAACTGACCTAATCCCCTCAGCAATGCAAGCACCAGTTTGTTCTGTTAAACAGAAGATTTGTCCAGCCACAGGTAATCGTTTTCACCCATATCCCCTAATAGACCATGGAAATTGGAGTTGTCTAAAACAGACCACTCTTTTTAGCTGCTCCCATTTTTAATGGAAATCTGTCAGCAGGATTTCACACCCAAACTATTTATATGCACAACTAGGTTTTTCAAAGACAAGTCAAGCAATACCTTTATATGGCCAGTCTATTCCTCCATTATTGAGAAATCAGCATTTGTATTGATGTGCAAATGAGGCTGAAGGTTCAAGGTAGAACCGGAGTAAAGGTACCGTCACATTAAGCGACGCTGCAGCGATATAGGCAACGATGCCAATCGCTGCAACGTCGCTGTTTCGTCGTTGTGTGGTCGCACAGACAGCTCTCCAGCGACCAACGATGCCGAAGTCCCCTGGTAACCAGGGTAAACATCGGGTTACTAAGTGCAGGGCTGCGCTTAGTAACCCGATGTTTACCTTGGTTACCATTGTAAATGTCAAAAAAAAACAAAAAACACTACATACTTACATTCCGGTGTCTGTCACGTCCCTTGCCGTCACCTTCCCTGCACTGTGTAAGCGCCAGCAGTAAAGCAGAGCGGTGACATCACCGCTGTGCTCTGCTTTACGGCCGGCTGGCGCTGACACAGGATGCAGGAGGAGTGCAGGGAAGCGGACGCCGGGGGACGTGACAGACACCGGAATGTAAGTATGTAGTGTTTTTTTTTTTACATTTACAATGGTAACCAGGGTAAACATCGGGTTACTAAGCGCGGCCCTGCGCTTAGTAACCCGATGTTTGCCCTGGTTACAAGTGAAGACATCGCTGAATCGGCGTCACACACGCCGATTCAGCGATGTCAGCGGGTGATCCAGCGACGAAATAAAGTTCTGGCCTTCTAGCTCCGACCAGCGATGTCACAGCAGGATCCAGATCGCTGCTGCGTGTCAAACACAACGATATCGCTATTCAGGACGCTGCAACATCACGGATTGCTATCGTTATCGTTCTAAAGTCACTCAGTGTGAGGGTACCTTTACAGAGGCTTCAAAATCAATTCCCTGCCAATCCCCGCCTCCTCCTTTTTCTGGCAGCCTCAATGCTGGGTGATTTCAGGCAAAGAAGCTATCAGTCAAGAAGGAAGAGGTGGTGTTGGGCGAGGAATAGAGCTGGAGTGACAGAGACTTCAGATCTACCATAGTCATTCGCATATTACCGTATATACTCGAGTATAAGCCGAGATTTTCAGCCCATTTTTTTGGGCTGAAAGTCCCCCTCTCGGCTTATACTCGAGTCATATACCCAGGTGTCGGCAGGGGAGGGGGAGCGGGGGCTGTGTAATCACACTTACCTGCTGCGGCGCGGTCCCTGCAGTCCCTGGCTTCTCCGGCGCTGCAGATTCTTCCTGTACTGAGCGGTCACATGGCACCGCTCATTACAGAAATGAATAGGCAGCTCCACCCCCATAGGGGAGGAGCCGCATATTCATTGCTGTAAATGATCGGTGCCATGTGACCGCTCAATTACAGGAAGAAGCTGCAGCGCCGGAGAAGCCAGGGACTGCAGGGACCGCGCCGCAGCAGGTAAGGGGAGCGCAGCGCTATAATTACCTGCTCCTCGCTCCAGTGCGGCTCCGTCTGCAGCGTCCTCTAGCAGTGACGCTCAGGTTAGAGGGCGCTGTGATGTAGTCAGTGCGCGCCCTCTGCTGAGCGTCAGTGCTGGAGACGGAGCCGCACGAGGAGCAGGTAATTATTGAAAGCGCCGGCGTCCTGAGCAAGAGAGGTGAGTATGTGATTTTTTTTTTTTAATGCAGCCGCATTCTATGTGGCACAGCATTATAAGGAACATCTATGGGGCCATAATCAAAGGTGCAGAGCATATATGGCACAGCATTATAAGGAGCACCTATGGGGCCATAATCAAAGGTGCAGAGCATATATGGCACAGCATTATAAGGAGCACCTATGGGGCCATAATCAAAGGTGCAGAGTATATATGGCACAGCATTATAAGGGGCATCTATGGGGCCATAATCAAAGGTGCAGAGCATATATGGCACAGCATTATAAGGGGCATCTATGGGGCCATAATCAAAGGTGCAGAGCATATATGGCACAGCATTATAAGGAGCATCTATGGGGCCATAATCAAAGGTGCAGAGTATATATGGCACAGCATTATAAGGGGCATCTATGGGGCCATAATCAAAGGTGCAGAGCATATATGGCACAGCATTATAAGGGGCATCTATGGGGCCATAATCAAAGGTGCAGAGCATATATGGCACAGCATTATAAGGAGCATCTATGGGGCCATAATCAAAGGTGCAGAGCATATATGGCACAGCATTATAAGGAACATCTATGGGGCCATAATCAAAGGTGCAGAGCATATATGGCACAGCATTATAAGGAGCACCTATGGGGCCATAATCAAAGGTGCAGAGCATATATGGCACAGCATTATAAGGAGCACCTATGGGGCCATAATCAAAGGTGCAGAGTATATATGGCACAGCATTATAAGGGGCATCTATGGGGCCATAATCAAAGGTGCAGAGCATATATGGCACAGCATTATAAGGGGCATCTATGGGGCCATAATCAAAGGTGCAGAGCATATATGGCACAGCATTATAAGGAGCATCTATGGGGCCATAATCAAAGGTGCAGAGTATATATGGCACAGCATTATAAGGGGCATCTATGGGGCCATAATCAAAGGTGCAGAGCATATATGGCACAGCATTATAAGGGGCATCTATGGGGCCATAATCAAAGGTGCAGAGCATATATGGCACAGCATTATAAGGAGCATCTATGGGGCCATAATCAAAGGTGCAGAGTATATATGGCACAGCATTATAAGGGGCATCTATGGGGCCATAATCAAAGGTGCAGAGTATATATGGCACAGCATTATAAGGGGCATCTATGGGGCCATAATCAAAGGTGCAGAGCATATATGGCACAGCATTATAAGGGGCATCTATGGGGCCATAATCAAAGGTGCAGAGTATATATGGCACAGCATTATAAGGGGCATCTATGGGGCCATAATCAAAGGTGCAGAGCATATATGGCACAGCATTATAAGGGGCATCTATGGGGCCATAATCAAAGGTGCAGAGCATATATGGCACAGCATTATAAGGGGCATCTATGGGGCCATAATCAAAGGTGCAGAGTATATATGGCACAGCATTATAAGGAGCATCTATGGGGCCATAATCAAAGGTGCAGAGCATATATGGCACAGCATTATAAGGAGCATCTATGGGGCCATAATCAACGGTGCAGAGCATATATGGCACAGCATTATAAGGGGCATCTATGGGGCCATAATCAAAGGTGCAGAGCATATATGGCACAGCATTATAAGGGGCATCTATGGAGCCATAATCAAAGGTGCAGAGCATATATGGCACAGCTTTATAAGGGGCATCTATGGAGCCATAATCAAAGGTGCAGAGCATATATGGCACAGCATTATAAGGGGCATCTATGGAGCCATAATCAAAGGTGCAGAGCATATATGGCACAGCTTTATAAGGGGCATCTATGGAGCCATAATCAAAGGTGCAGAGCATATATGGCACAGCATTATAAGGGGCATCTATGGAGCCATAATCAAAGGTGCAGAGCATATATGGCACAACATTATAAGGGGCATCTATGGAGCCATAATCAAAGGTGCAGAGCATATATGGCACAGCTTTATAAGGGGCATCTATGGAGCCATAATCAAAGGTGCAGAGCATATATGGCACAGCATTATAAGGGGCATCTATGGAGCCATAATCAAAGGTGCAGAGCATATATGGCACAGCATTATAAGGAGCATCTATGGAGCCATAATGAACGGTGCAGAGCATTATATGTGGCACAGCTTTATATGGAGCACCTATGGGGCCATAATCAAAGGTGCAGAGCATATATGGCACAGCATTATAAGGAGCATTTATGGGGCCATAATCAAAGGTGCAGAGCATATATGGCACAGCTTTATAAGGGGCATCTATGGGGCCATAATCAAAGGTGCAGAGCATATATGGCACAGCATTATAAGGAGCATCTATGGGGCCATAATCAAAGGTGCAGAGCATATATGGCACAGCATTATAAGGGGCATCTATGGGGCCATAATCAAAGGTGCAGAGCATATATGGCACAGCATTATAAGGGGCATCTATGGAGCCATAATCAAAGGTGCAGAGCATATATGGCACAGCATTATAAGGAGCATCTATGGGGCCATAATCAAAGGTGCAGAGCATATATGGCACAGCATTATAAGGAGCATCTATGGGGCCATAATCAAAGGTGCAGAGCATATATGGCACAGCATTATAAGGAGCATCTATGGGGCCATAATCAAAGGTGCAGAGCATATATGGCACAGCATTATAAGGAGCATCTATGGGGCCATAATCAAATTTGCAGAGCATATATGGCACAGCATTATAAGGAGCATCTATGGGGCCATAATCAAAGGTGCAGAGCATATATGGCACAGCATTATAAGGAGCATCTATGGGGCCATAATCAAATTTGCAGAGCATATATGGCACAGCATTATAAGGGGCATCTATGGGGCCATAATCAAAGGTGCAGAGCATATATGGCACAGCATTATGAGGGGCATCTATGGAGCCATAATCAAAGGTGCAGAGCATATATGGCACAGCATTATAAGGGGCATCTATGGAGCCATAATCAAAGGTGCAGAGCATATATGGCACAGCATTATAAGGGGCATCTATGGGGCCATAATCAAAGGTGCAGAGCATATATGGCACAGCATTATAAGGGGCATCTATGGAGCCATAATCAAAGGTGCAGAGCATATATGGCACAGCATTATAAGGGGCATCTATGGGGCCATAATCAAAGGTGCAGAGCATATATGGCACAGCATTATAAGGAGCACCTATGGGGCCATAATCAAAGGTGCAGAGCATATATGGCACAGCATTATAAGGGGCATCTATGGGGCCATAATCAAAGGTGCAGAGCATATATGGCACAGCATTATAAGGGGCATCTATGGGGCCATAATCAAAGGTGCAGAGCATATATGGCACAGCATTATAAGGAGCATCTATGGGGCCATAATCAAAGGTGCAGAGCATATATGGCACAGCATTATAAGGGGCATCTATGGGGCCATAATCAAAGGTGCAGAGCATATATGGCACAGCATTATAAGGAGCACCTATGGGGCCATAATCAAAGGTGCAGAGCATATATGGCACAGCATTATAAGGGGCATCTATGGGGCCATAATCAAAGGTGCAGAGCATATATGGCACAGCATTATAAGGAGCATCTATGGGGCCATAATCAAAGGTGCAGAGCATATATGGCACAGCATTATAAGGAGCATCTATGGAGCCATAATCAAAGGTGCAGAGCATTATATGTGGCACAGCTTTATATGGAGCACCTATGGGGCCATAATCAAAGGTGCAGAGCATATATGGCACAGCATTATAAGGGGCATCTATGGGGCCATAATGAACGGTGCAGAGCATTATATGTGGCACAGCTTTATATGGAGCACCTATGGGGCCATAATCAAAGGTGCAGAGCATATATGGCACAGCATTATAAGGAGCACCTATGGAGCCATAATGAACGGTGCAGAGCATTATATGTGGCACAGCTTTATATGGAGCACCTATGGGGCCATAATCAAAGGTGCAGAGCATATATGGCACAGCATTATAAGGGGCATCTATGGGGCCATAATCAAAGGTGCAGAGCATATATGGCACAGCATTATAAGGAGCATCTATGCGGCCATAATCAAAGGTGCAGAGCATATATGGCACAGCATTATAAGGGGCATCTATGGGGCCATAATCAAAGGTGCAGAGCATATATGGCACAGCATTATAAGGAGCATCTATGGGGCCATAATCAAAGGTGCAGAGCATATATGGCACAGCATTATAAGGGGCATCTATGGGGCCATAATCAAAGGTGCAGAGCATATATGGCACAGCATTATAAGGAGCACCTATGGGGCCATAATCAAAGGTGCAGAGCATATATGGCACAGCATTATAAGGAGCACCTATGGGGCCATAATCAAAGGTGCAGAACATATATGGCACAGCATTATAAGGAGCATCTATGGGGCCATAATCAAAGGTGCAGAGCATATATGGCACAGCATTATAAGGAGCATCTATGGGGCCATAATCAAAGGTGTAGAGCATTATATATGGCACAGCATTATAAGGAGCATCTATGGAGCCATAATGAACGGTGCAGAGCATTATATGTGGCACAGCTTTATATGGAGCATCTATGGAGCCATAATGAACGGTGCAGAGCATTATATGTGGCACAGCTTTATATGGAGCATCTATGGGGCCATAATGAACGGTGCAGAGCATTATATGTGGCACAGCTTTATATGGAGCATCTATGGGGCCATAATGAACGGTGCAGAGCATTCTATATAGCACAGTTGTATATGGAGCATCTATGGGGCAATAATGAACGGTATGGAGCATCTATTTTTATTTTTGAAATTCACCGGTAGCTGCTGCATTTTCTACCCTAGGCTTATACTCAAGTCAATAAGTTTTCCCAGTTTTTTGTGGCGAAATTAGGGGGGTCGGCTTATACTCGGGTCGGCTTATACTCGAGTATATACGGTAATTCAAACATTGGTTTCTCAGGAATGGAGAAACAATCTAGTCATTAAAAGGTGTTTTGCTGGACTTGTCTTTGAAAAAACTACATGTACATATATATATATAGTTTGAGGGATAAAATCCTGCTAACAGATTCCCTTTAAGGTCACAGTATGTAGCAGCCACTACTTGGGCTTCCTGAGCTTGCTGGGGCCAAGCCTTGTGTTGAGGAGCAGCTATTGGCATTCATGGCTTATCAATAACTTAGATTATATAAAGCAGTTACCATACTGTTTTTCAAGTCTTGTTTCACAATAATTGCTAGAGATATCACTGAGGATGAAATATGGAGGGTCAAACTCAGGTGATACTATCCCACCCCTTCCAACTCACAACGTCAGGTGCGGCTGCTCAGGCTTCTCCATAATGCTTTGCAGTTATCATATTACATGATCTAGATCAGCCAATCAGGGGCAAGTATCACAGGGAGTATTAAAGATGAAGGTCAGACAAAGAGCACCATTTTAGTATCTTACAGCCTAGAGATAGGAGGTCAGAGCGCACAGCTCATTATTATAGATAGGGAACATAAAGATCTAAATATGATCATGATGTACTTCTGTAGTGCAGAAAAAAACATTGAAAATGGGAGTAGTAGTCTCCTTTGGTGAATAATAATACAACAATTCAAGTGCTAGGGAGGTGCAGGAACTACAGAGTCAGTGTTAGGCCAGCGTCAGACGAGGATATGGCATCCGAGCAGGAGCCGAGTGTCATGCGTCTGTGCTCCGAGCCTCTCACACAGGGAGGATCGGAGCACAGCTGCGGAGGAGGCGGAGAAACTAATTTCTCCATCTCCTCCACTGCCATAGTCGGCGTATATCGCACATCACTCGGATGATAGCCAAGTGATGAGCGTTGTCTCACTTGCACCCATAAACTCATATGGGTGCGTGGGAGCTGAGTCTCGGCCGAGTGTCGGTGACAATCACAGCATGCTGTGATTTCACTTGCAAGTTGAAAACGGTCGAGGAAAAAAATGGTGATGGGAGCTACCCCATAGAGGAATACTGGTCCGAGTGCTATGCGGTTTTTTTATTGCATAGCAATCGTCCGTATTATACGGTAGTGTGACTCCGGCCTTACTGTGAATTGCTTGATCTGTGGTATACTGCAGTAACAGCACCTTAATAACAGTCTTTTTTTATTCTTGACGCACAGAAAGGGCAGTTTAATACGTCTCGCTCCAAATGTTTGCCATAAAGAGATCTAAGGGTTCAATAAAGCCCTAGGAGACTGCAGAATGTTATCCATTTCTTTTCCAAGTAATTAGAAGCTTTTGCAATATTGAGATTAGTGGCACACAAATCAAAAAGGGGGAGAATTCAATAAAGCTGGCAAACTTGAATTTCAAAACTTGGGTCATCTCTAGTGTATGTCAACTTGACCTCTTTGGTGAGTCTACAGTGTGTCAATGGTCTCTCTGTATGAGACCCCATCATGAGTAATTAAAATTATGGCATATTTCTGGTGCTGAATAGGTGAGCATCATCAGACTTTAGATTTTCAGTAGAATTTCAGCTAGAAATGAAGTGTTTAATAACTGACATATTGTTAAATACATATTTCTCTTGGCAAAGGAGCCAACGGCATGTTACCAAACTGTATTTGCTGTTATGATAATGTACATTTTTCTGGCGGCAAGGCATACACCTTGTTATAGCCATGAGCTGTAGTTTTATGGGGGAGGAGTAGTTCTGTGTTAAGATCAAACACAATAAAGCAATATAATAGCCTTCAAGGCTCTACATTTAGCTAAATTGTTTGCAAATGTTTGCTGTAACTTTGCATTTTGTACTGCGCCAACTCCATAACAAATAAATATAAAATACAACTGAGAATTGTAGTAAAGATTTTATGTGTTCACCTACAGAGCTTCTCTGTAGAGCATGGTAAAAATACCTGAATAAAAAAACGCAACTGAAAACCCATGAAAATCATGGCATCTTTTAGAAGCTAAAAAATGCTAGAAAAAAAAACTATGAGAAGGAAACATGGAAATAGTGTATTAATAATATGTAGTTGCTACTAAAGTGGAGAACTGAAGATAGAACTGAAGATCTTAAAGGGTTATTTCCAAAATATCATTTATCATCTCTGGAGGTCTGACCGCTGGGACCCCAACAGTCCCAAGATCAAGAATCTGGAGCCCTTGAGAACGAGGCTCTTAAGCTCCATCCTGAATGTACACATGCCTGTTCTTCACACCATTCATTCGCTGTGGGTCAGTTGGAAATAGCTGAGTGCTGTAATCGGTAGTTTAATAGATAATGAATGGAGTGAAAGCCGAGCATTCACACCTATGCTCCATTCAGGATGGGTCTGACCACCAGCCATCATCAAGTTATCTCCTACTGGCCTCCCAACTGTCATCTACTGTGAGATGATGGAAAAAATTAGGATTGACTTTAATGAATTTCACCAAGCTCAAAGTGTCCATTACTCTCAGACACCAGACCACTACGTACCCGCTGTCCTCCGTCCATGGAGGTTACTCACATGTGAGACCAGTGACTGCTGCATGCGCGCGGCCTAGCCGAGATCAGGTGACTGGGCCACAGTGTTCCGACTCCTCACCCGCATAAACCATGGAGCAGAGCCACGCTCCAGTGGCATCGTATAAATAACTGAGTTCAGCAAAGACTCTCTGCCAACATCGTGGAACCGGACATCCGTCTACCCAGGACCACTCTGGAACATCACGTGCCGCTGTTGTCAGTGCCACCATTGGAGACCAAGACACTGCAATCAAGAAGCCTACAGACTGATAAGTTTTACTCTTTTTCTCCTTTGGACATTCGCCTAGCTCCTGTTTCCCATATTCATCCCTCCAGTTCCAGTATTGCTTTATACCCTATCTCCCATACTTATTTCCTCCCTGCATGGAGTTTACATCTGTTAATAAATTTGTTAACTCTTGATCTGCCTCCTGTCCGTGATGACAGCCCGACCCCTGCAACTCTACAGTTGCACCACTCCATGGCAGTTAGTAAATATAATACTTGGTGCAGGGAGCTTAGATTAGCTGCACCACTCCATGGCAGTTAGTAAATATAATACTTGGCACAGGGAGCTTAGGTTAGTTGCACCACTCCAGCTCTACAATAAAAAACCGCTAGAGTGGTGCTTTCATGTAAAGTACTTACAAATATACCCTTTTTTATGTGAACTATTCCATATATTACATTTATATGCTATTAATTTCATGTTAGATGAAGATCTTTGAGTCCATGTTATTGAATAACTGTTGTAATCAATGTACAAGTTTTATACATAAATAATACAAGTACTGTACACTGGCATTTTCATTTTATTTTGTTTGTTCCACGTTAAAAGAAATCTGATTCTGGTTATAATATTTATCCATTAGTATGACTGAAACATTTTAATATTAGCTCAGTCCCATCTGATCCTGGTCTGGAACTTGCTCAGTTGTTTATAGACACATACAGTTGCGGAACACAAATCCATGCTTCTGTCAACAAAGCCAGGTTCTGGGAGGAAGTAATAGGCTGTGAAAATGTTGTATTTTTAAGTGAACCACATTTTTCTTTCCTTGGATAAACAGTTATTAATAGTTTGAGTTTGATTATGTTGGAAACCTCCATTAATGTTTGCAAATATAATTAAAAACACAGCCACAAGCTAGTTTTTATGACATTGGTTTTGGCTACAGGTCCACAAAGTGAAATCGACCTTTTATTATACATCTTAGATTTTCTGTTAGATTTCCTTTAGATTTTTAGGCCCATCAATAGAAAAAAATTACTAAAGGAAATGTCATTATAAATAAATTTCTAAATACTTGTAAAAACAAATTATTTTGTCTAATAAGATATAGAAATAAAATGGCCGCCTCCTTATTACACGAATAGAAACCTGTTCTAGGATGTGAATAGGTGACGGTGAGTATGTGCAGTAAGAACCTCTGCCCCGCCATCCATGTAAAGGAATATGTGCTCCTAGTGGATATTTGGATTGAATACTGTGAATAACAGGACTGCTAAGGTAAGAAGAGACTGCTTACACTGCTGTCCATCCTGGCTTTCTAATCTATTACTGGAAATACTAAGGGTGCTGAGATAAAAGTAGGCTGCTCACACTGCTGTCCTTAATGTCTTTCTGATCTATTACTGGAAATAGTAGGTGTGCTTAGGCAAGAAATGACTGCTTTCATCGCTGTCCATCCTATCTTTCTAAACTATTACTGAAAATACTAAGAGTGCTGCTGAGATATGAGTAGGTTGCTCAAACTGCTGTACACTCTGTTGTTCTGAACGAATACTGGAAATTGCAGGGGTGCTGAGGTAAGAAGAGGCTGCTCATACTACTGCCCACCATGTCTTTCTGATCTATTACTAGAAATACCAGGAGTGCTGAGGTAAGAAGAGACTGCTCACACTGATGTCCACCCTTTCTTTCTAATGTATTACTAGAAATACTAGTGATACTGAGATAAAAGTAGACTGCTCAAATTGCTGTCCACCACGGCTTTCTGATCTAACGCTGGACATACCTGGAGCGCTGAGATAAGAGGTTGATCACACTACTGTCTACCCTGTCTTTTTAATCTAATATTGAAGATACCAGGAGTGCTGATGTAAGACGAAGCTGCTCACACTGCTGTCCACTGTGTCTATCTGATCTAATACTGGAGATACAAGGAGTGCTGAGATAAGAAGAGGTTGCTCACACTGCTGTCCATCCTGTCTATCTGATCTAATACTGGAAATACCAGGGATGCTGATATAAGACATAGCTGCTCACATTGCTGTCCACCATGTCTATCTGATCTAATAGTGGAGATACCAGGGGTGCTGAGGAAAGAAGAGGCTGCTCACACTGCTGTCCACCATGTCTATCTGATCTAATACTGGAGATACCAGGGGTGCTGAGGAAAGAAGAGGCTGCTCACACTGCTGTCCACCATGTCTATCTGATCTAATACTGGAGATACCAGGGGTGCTGAGGAAAGAAGAGGCTGCTCACACTGCTGTCCACCATGTCTATCTGATCTAATACTGGAGATACCAGAGTTGCTGAGGAAAGAAGAGGCTGCTCACACTGCTGTCCACCATGTCTATCTGATCTAATACTGGAGATACCAGGGGTGCTGAGGAAAGAAGAGGCTGCTCACACTGCTGTCCACCATGTCTATCTGATCTAATACTGGAGATACCAGAGTTGCTGTCCATCCTCTCTTTCTGAATAATAATACTGAATAACACGGTAAGGGTATCTCCAGGTCTTAGTAGAGGATCTTCCTACTGCACAAGCTAACAGTCACCTGCCTTTTTATCATCCAGGATAGATTTCTGTCAATGTAAAATGGTGGCAGTAATTTTAATTCTGTAATGATTTTCTCCATAGACACAACAATTGTGATTTGCTAATTAAAAGTATTTCATAATTTATGTATAATCACATTCGCTTTTGTGACTTATTTTTTTCTATTCCTGGAGAACCCTGGAGAACCCTTTAATGATGATAATTATAGAATATTGGATAAGTTTAAAACAATGTGTGCTTTACTCGAGGGCTTTTAAATACAAGTTATGATGCAAAATGCTACTAATGATTTGATATATATTTTGTGTACGCTAAATATATTGCAGCTTGTTGATTTGAAGTAAAACAGCATGCTATCTTCTTCATCCTTTAAATCAAGTGTTTATGCTATATATAAATTTTAAGAATTTTTGGTGATTTTTATTACATGTTACTGCCTACATTTTGATGGTCTTGTGCTATTATGTGGTCCTTTCAAGCTATAAAAAATGTTGGTCAAGTAGTGAACAACCCTTTCAATCTAAACTAGTTTAAATTTAAGCTGATCAAACCAGAGATTTAATTGTTTGACGTCATGTCCATATTACTCTTATTATCCTTGGAAAGAGTTGAAGAAGAAACTTAGTAAATGAAGGCTAATGCATAACTATTTTCAGGTGCAATTCGTGAACATTTCCAGAAGTATCTCTTTAGACTTTATAACATGACCAGGAATCATAGTTGTTCTTTCAACTTTTACGAACTGGTTTTGTGTCAATTTAACATTATTGGATGTGATACCTTCATGTGTTTGATCAATGTTAATGACAGCATGAAGCTATAAGGATGTTACTTAGGAATTAAAGCCTGTCTCTGATACCTTTTTGTTTTTCATTTGTGAGACATCTGCTTTCCCATCCCTAATCTTGGCAGCTTTTCTGAATTGGGGGAAATGGAATACTTTAAAAAAAACAAAACTTTAAAGGTTTGTTTATTTTTCACCATCAGTAAGGTCTTTCTTGTCCAACACCATCATAAATCTTACTGAAATTCACAAAGTCATCACACTCATTTATGGAGAGTTATAGAGTTGATCTGTATAGAAAAAGATAAATTGGGATTAATCTACATAAGTAAAATGATCAGGTGTTGTTATATGTTTTCTACATCCAAAAATGTCTGCCTAGTTTACAAGTGTGGCTGTTTGACATCTTTCTATTAGCACCAAACAAACTTTAATGAATATTAGATAAAAGTACAGATGAAAGGCTTAAATCAAAGGCACTTCCCAAAGAAGTATTAAATCCAAACAGAAAAAGGAAGCATAAGTCAAAAAAGTATAATTAAATAATCTTTATTAACAATAAGTCTAAAAATGAAGAAATTAAGTAAGATCCTTTGGATCTCTTGTTGCCTTTATTCATTGTAAGGGTATGTGTCCACGTTCAGGATTGCATCAGGATTTGGTCAGGATTTTTCATCAGTATTTGTAAGCCAAAACCAGGAGTGGAACAATTAGAGGAAAAGTATAATAGAAACATATGCACCAGTTCTGCATTTATCACCCACTCCTGGTTTTGGCTTACAAATACTGATGAAAAATCCTGACCAAATCCTGATGCAATCCTGAACGTGGACACATACCCTTACCGTATTTGCTGCTGCATTGGAGGCGCGTGCCCTCTCTGGGACACATGTAAATGGCATTTTCACTATACCACTGTAGTCTTTAATTGACACAATATACTGTACACTAGCACTATGCACTTTATTAATTTGATTTAATTGCATTTAGATATATTTTCATTTGCATGTTTCACAATGGGAGATTCCACACAGCTTGCAATCAGCGCTATTGAGTGAAGCTTGCTGTATGGCTTGTATACATACCTCCATGCATTAAGCCCCTTTAGCGTAGCTGTAGTCTTTAGTGACACATTAATGCCAGCACAATGCACTTTATCTAACTGACTTCAGTGACACATATATATATTTGGATATCCTTGTGCAAAGCATTTAGAGACCTTGTACAGCTTTAATTAGCTTCAGTTAAGTAAAAAACATTTACACTATCCCTACATCACCTCTATGCAATAAGTTGAATATTGCTACTACATACTGATCCTATGAAAAATTACTTCCCAGATTTAAGCGACTTGGTTTATGCTTGATGTATTATGTCCTAATTAAACTTTGTGTAGGGGCATTGTGCATGTTATTGTTCACTTGACGGTGATTTGGCTACTGGAGTTTAGGGATAAGTTTTGTATGATGATGACACTGGTCTAGCTATACATGGGTGTACTACCCAGTTGGGCAGATAAATCTTTCTGTATTTGTATCTCCATTTGTTACTTCATTTTTAGACTTATTGTTAATAAAGATAATTTAATTTTACTTTTTTTTCTTGTTCTGTTTGGATTTAATGAATATTATTTTGAGCTCTTCTCAGCTGATTTATGACCACAGACTACAGCAAAAATGAATGCACAGAGAAACAAGGTGCAACAGTGCAATAAATATTTTTAGCCTTAAATAAATGCACGTAAAGAAGCACTCCTCCTCCCATTAAAGCTTTTATCCTCTTGATATATTGCAATCATCATATTATATAGCACTGTGTACTTATAACTGCTCATTTTGCCTTTCTACCCAGTTAATTCTTCTCTTTTCCATTTGGTCAATGAAATTATGCAATTAAAAGCAGACTAGCTGAATCCTTCTAAGCTCTATGTAGAAACAGGAAATAACTATTCCCTGCATGAGTCATTAGAATTACAATGCTACATCACTGCAAAGTCCCTGGCGGCCCAACTTCACCTCCTCTTCAACTCCTGGTCTAGCTGTACTGCTTCTACCCCCTGCCAGGGACTTTACAGTGAGGTAGAATTGCAGTTTTGTAGTTCTAATGATAACTCATGCAGGGAAAAGAGACTTCCTGTTTCTACATAGTGCTTAGAAGAATTCCGCTAGTCTGTTTTTACTCATGTGATGTCATAGACCTAAAAGAGAAGAATTAATTGGGTAGAAGAGCAAAATGAGCAATTGTAAGTACACAGTGCTATATAATAAGATGATTGCAACATATTAAGTGGATAAAAACTTTGAGCGCTTCTTTAAAGGGACACTGTCACCTGAATTTGGAGGGAACAATCTTCAGCCATGGAGGCGGGGTTTTGGGGTTTTTGATTCACCCTTTCCTTACTCGCTGGCTGCATGCTGGCTGCAATATTGGATTGAAGTTCATTCTCTGTCCTCCATAGTACATGCCTGCACAAGGCAAGATTGCACAGCGCAGGCGTGTACTGTGGAGGACAGAGAACGAACTTCAATCCAATATTGCAGCCAGCATGCAGCCAGCAGGTAAGGAAAGGGTGAATCAAAAACCCAAAACCCCCGCCTCCATGGCTGAAGATTGTTCCCTCCAAATTCAGGTGACAGTGTCCCTTTAAATAAAAAAAAGTCCCCAGAGGTGGGCAATTCATGAAATCTTGTGTAAGAGAGTGTCCATACACTAATCCATATTAAGGATTTATTTTCTATAGAGATGGTTTAGGGCTTCAATAGTCAAATGTGACTTCTACAGTAAATCTTTCTTCCAACTATTTCATAAAGAGGCTTGCAGTGGTTTAGGTCAAGATACTGATGCATCTGTAAGTCACATGATGGGACTTATACATGCAGTTGTTCAATAATTGCATAATAAAATGCACTACTTACAGTATGTAGGCCAGTGTGCATGCCTCTCAGTAATAGACTAACATGCAGTCAGTAAAGCCTTCCAGGGCCTAACAGATTTACATTCCTGGCACGAGGACCATTGCAGCTAGTGTGATCACAGAGTTCCAGTGGGGTTATAGAGGGAGTCCTTTATAAAACCTCTTAGACACTGCAGTTTCTATTGACCAAAGCATATAGGCGGTTAAATACTTAGGATTGGTGCTAGCTCCAGTCACCGCCATCACAGCAGGATGTCAGCTATATGTTATAAAATACACCTGCTGCTCATACTAAGGAGGAGAGAAAAGAGGAAAAGGTCTTATCTGGTTAAAATGGATAAAACAGTCGTAGTCCTTCATGTCCACTTATATTTTTACTTCACATTATAATTATTTTATACAAAATAAACCACCACAATACACAAACACACATTTATATCTTTATTTTTTAAATTTTAATGCATTTTATTTTATGACTAATATGTAATGATATCTTTTTTAATCTTTTATTACCATTATTTATTCTTTAATGTTTTTTGTAATACTGAATTGCCCAAGATTAACTTTGGCACGTTATGTCACTTTCTTTTGGAGCCACATTTTTTTAAAATCTCACCATTATATATATACAGGTGCTGCTCACGAAATTAGAATATCATCAAAAAGTTAATTTATTTCAGTTCTTCAATACAAAAAGTGAAACTCATATATTATATAGAGTCATTGCAAACAGAGTGATCTATTTCAAGTGTGTATTTCTATTAATGCTTATGATTATGGCTTACAGCCAATGAAAACCGAAAAGTAATTATCTTAGTAATTTGGAATTATTAACAAAAAACACCTGCAAAGGATTCCTAAGCATTTAAAAAGGGCCCTTAGTCTGTTTCAGTAGGATCCACCATCATGGGGAAGACTGCTGACTTGACAGATATCCCGAAAGCAGTCATTGACACACTCCACAAGGAGGTTAAGCCTCAAAAGGTCATTGCTAAAGAAGCTGGCTGTTCACAGAGTGCTGTATCCAAGCATATTAATGTAAAGTTAAGTGGAAGGAAAAAGTGTGGTAGAAAAAGGTGCACAAGTAACCGGGATAGCCGCAGCCTTGAAAGTTTTGTTAAGAAAAGGCCATTCAAAAATTTGGGGAAAATTCACTAGGAGTGGACTGCTGCTTGAGTCATTGCTTCAAGAGACACAACACACAGATGTATCCAGTACAAGTGTTGCATTCCTTGTGTCAAGCCACTGATGACCAATAGACAATGCCAGAAGCATCTTACCTGGGCCAAGGAGAAAAAGAACTGGGCTGTTGCTCAGTGGTCCAAGGTGTTGTTTTCAGATTAAAGTAAATTTTGCATTTCATTTGGAAATCAAGGTCCCAGAATCTGGAGAAAGAGTGGAGAGGCCACAATCCAAGCTGCTTGAGGTCTAGTGTGAAGTTTCCACAATCAGTGATTGTGTTGGGGAGCCATGTCATCTGCTGGTGTAGGTCCACTGTATTTTATCAAGACCAAAGTCAGCGCAGCTGTCTACCAGGAAATTTTAGAGCACTTCATGCTTCCATCTGCCGACAAACTTTTTGGAGATGGAAATGTCATTCTCCAGCAGAATTTAACACCACTGACAAAAGTACCAATACTTGTAGATTGTGAGCCCTCACGGGCAGGGTCCTCTCTCCTCCTGTACCAGTTATGACTTATATTGTTTAAAGGGAACCTGTCACCCCGAAAATCGTGGGTAAGGGAAGCTCATCGGCATCAGGGGTTTATCTACAGCATTCTGTAATGCTGTAGATAAGCCCCTGATGTTACTTGAAAGAGGAGAAAAAGACGTTAGATTATACTCACCCAGGGGCGGTCCCGCTGCGGTCCGGTCAAATGGGTGTCTCAGATCCGCTCCAGCGCCTCCCATCTTCATTCCATGACGTCCTCTTCTGGTCTTCACGCCGCGGCTCTGGCGCAGGCGTGTTTTGTCTGCCCTGTTGAGGGCAGAGGAAAGTACTGCAGTGCGCAGGCGCCGGAAAGGTCAGAGAGGCCCGGCGCCTGCGCACTGCAGTACTTTGTTCTGCCCTCAACAGGGCAGACAAAGTATGCCTGCGCCAGAGCCGTGGCTGAAGATCAGAAGAGGACGTCTTGGAATAAAGATAGGAGGCGCCGCAGCGGACCAGAGACGCCCATCCGTCCGGACCAGCAGCGGGACCGCCCCTGAGTGAGTATAATCTAATGTCTTTTTCTCCTCTTTCAGGTAACATCTTGGGCTTATCTACAGCATTACAGAATGCTGTAGATAAGCCCCTGATACCAGTGGGCTTACCTCACCCGCGATTTTCGGGGTGACAGGTTCCCTTTAAGATTATTGTACTTGTTATTATTATGTATGCCCCTCCTCACATGTAAAGTGCCATGGAATAAATGGCGCTATAACAATAAATAATAATAATAATAATACTTGGTTTAAAAACAACTGTATCATTGTGCTTGAGTGGCCAGCAAACTCACCTGACCTTAACCCCATAGAGAATCTATGGGGTACTGTCAAGAGGAAGATGAGAAACACAAAATCCAATAATGCAGATGAGCTGAAGGCTGCTATCAAAGCAACCTGGGCTTCCATAACACCAGGCCTGGCACCCACAGCATATATGGCGGTGAAGTCACCCATGGCAACTGGTCTCAGAGGTGGACTGACGTGTTTACCGACTGCAACACAGAGGATGTTACAAGGATGTTATCGACTGCAGCAGAGTTGGATCTTAAAACACATTTTGCTTTGAACTTTGCTGGGTCAGTGCCACATCACTGCACAGTGCGGATACCGCTGCACTATACCAGCAAACTCGCCTGACCTTAACCCTATAGAAAATCTATGGGGTATTGTCAAGAGGAAGATTGGAGACACCAGAACCAACAATGCAGACAAGCTGAAGGCTGCTATCAAAGCAACCTGGGCTTCCATAACACCTCAGCAGTGCCACAGGCTGATCGCCTCCATGCCACGCCGCATTGATGCAGTAATTGATGCAAAACGAGCCCCGACCAAGTATTGAGTGAATTTACTGAACATACATTTCGGTAGGCCAACATTCTGGATTTTAAAATCTTTTTTCAAGCTGGTGTTATAAAGTATTCTAATTTACTGAGATAATGGCTTTTGGGTTTTCATTGGCTGTAAGCCATAATCTTCAACATTAACACAGAAATAAACACTTGAAATATATCACTCTGTAATGACTCTATATAATATATGAGTTTCAGCTTTTGTATTGAAGAACTGAAATAAATTAACTTTTTGATTATATTCAAATTTTGTGAGAAGCACCTGTGTAACTGTCATGATCCAAGATGGGGTTTGCTTTCTTCCCATCCTGTTCAGGTCAGGGTTCATTTTATCCACCTCTCTTTGATTCAGGGGTGGCTATTTAATGGTGTCATTGCCTAGGTCTGGTGATGGTGATAGTTCCCGTCCCTCGGCTAGAGCAGCTGACCTAGAGTTACTCTGTGTGATTCTGTTGTTCCCTATCTTCCTGTGCAGTGTCTGCCCCATTTCCCTGTGCCCCTGCCCTACGTCTCTGTGTATGCTTGACTCTCCCATGTGTATGACTCTGCTTGTTTTTTGACCTGTCTCTCCATCCTCTGATTTGGTACTGCTCCATCCTCTCTGGCTTCCGACCCCTTAGCTTGCTCATGACTTGGTTTCCGTCTCCTCCTTGTATCACTACACTCCTGGCTGGTTCTCTACCCTTTGGCTAGACTCACCACGCTCTTGTCTCTCCCTCTCAGTTGCCGCTCACCCCCGCAGGCCTCCGTCATCTTGACTCGTGTCTGGCACCACTCTCATCCTCGGCCCAGGCCCCGTGTAACTGGTGGTCTCCTCACCGATTTGGTCACGCTGCATTTTTGCAGCATTGGCCCTGCTTTCTAGCAGGTCCTCATTCCTAAAGTCTTCTAACCTGCGCCACAGCAATGCCTAGCGGTTACGGCAGTATCGCGTCCTGTGCGACGCGACATTTATAGCTGTAACTTGCTGTTTATCATATGTTTGTTTTTTTTGCCCTGAAGAAGTATGGTACTCCGAAGCTTATAGACAAAATAAAAAGGCGCACATTATCCTAGTGTGTAGCTGGATTTATTACTATCCATCAGCAACCCGGATTTTTCCACTTTTTCCTTTCAACACAAAACCTTCTGCTCATGGCACAGGTTCTGCTTCTCAGCGTATGCTTTCCCCATGCCGTACATCTATGGGAAATTGCAGCAAGAAGTTAAAGAGGTATTTCCATCTTCCTTAGTTATAGACCATTGCTAGTGTATGATAGGTGGGAGTCCAGCTATGAAATGTGGCACTAATAATAATATACATACATAAAAGCACTGCTTTGCCTATGGCTGGGCTTACTCAATGATATATGATAATGCAAACCTTTTACATAACCTTAGGACAGAGCAGTCATTTCCATCTCAAGGATATTGGCAGGGGGCCCTTACGGCCAATGACTTTTATAACTGTGAGTGTAGGGTTGTTCATGAACTACAACTCCTAGGATGCTCAGACATATCATAGATTAATAACGCGGGTGTAGTTCGGCACAGACAGGTGGTGTGACACATGATAAGGTGCTTACTTCTTGCCATATTGTACCGCTGACTTCCTGGTCTTTGTGCTTCAGATTAAGCTACTGGATCGCATCCAGTATTTCCACCTGGGATCTAGCAAAAGCAGCGTTCACTTTGGAAAGCGCAGACGGCAGAAAGTTTTGCTGTTTTCTCCCTGCCTTCTCCATGGTGATCTTGGGTGTTGACTGAAAATTTATGCTGCTGTATTAAAACCAGATTCCCCACGAGAAATAAAAAGAATTGGCCCTCACTTATGTTTACTAATGGTATAGCTGTTGGAGAATTGTGATGAATTGGTAGCTGATATTAACCAGGAAGATAAAGGGAACAATGGCCCACTACTATTTATTATTATTTATCCCTAGGATGGCTGCTTTTCCTTTGTAGCTGACATTGTGCATATGGCTATTTCCCTCTTCGCTAAACCATTGTGCAAAGTCTAAAAATCAGAGGTTTACATTTTCTACATCCGCTCTGTTAATCATGTGTTATTCATAAAAGCTATTTAGCAATGAGTGCCATAGCTTCATTTCAACAGTTTTTTGTCTAAAGTCCCATAAAAAAAGCCAGTTACTAAGTTTTGTCTTTTGTTGATGGAGGATCTCAGAGATGAATTCAGATTTTTGCTGTTCTCGAACATCATCATTAATCAAAACTCTGCTGTGTTTGGCTACGCAATTTGTCATTTTTAAGTGGGGCACTTTTCTTTTGAAGAAGGCAGCCATGCTTTTTTTTTATCATGGACATCTTCTTTAAAAGTCAAACTAGTAGGTGTTAGGGGTCGAGTTCCTGCCTCTGCACAGGGGGAATCTCGGGCCATCTCCGCTGCGGTCTCCCAATCTTTTCCTGCCACAGTGGAGCGTGCTCAGCAGAGACATTGATCCCAGCATCTCGCTCAGTGCTAAGAATTACTGCTGCATTTCCTGCTTCTGCCATTGAAGTCAGTGCTGGGCAGCGGCGAGCAGACGCTTCTGGGTCTAAGTCCTGCTTTTCACGTTCTGAGCATGCCCAGAGTAAGATCTCTCAGTGGAGATCGAGGGTCACATGATCAGATACTGCAGGTAAGGTCCTTGTAGGTGCTAGGACTAAATCCTGCTTTGCACTCTGAACATGCCCGGGGCAAGATCTCTCAGTGGAGATCTGGGGTCACATGCTCAGGTACTGCGGCAACTCCATTGGTCCTTCTTTGGAAGGTCCTAAACGTGCTGCAGCTATTTAAGGCTCGCATGGCCGCACGGCCATGCGCTAGTATCAATTCATATATGTGCTTTGCGCCAGTGTGGTTATGTATGTTTCTATTCAGGGACCTGGCTGAAATAAGCCCCTAGAATGCTGGCTCCTCCGGCGAGGAGATTGTGTGAAAGTGATTCAGGGACCCGGCTGAAATAAGCCCCTAGAATACCGGCTTCTCCGGTGAGGAGATTGCATGTTGCATAACCACTGACTGCTATCAGTTCGGCAGTAAGCTTGTGCTCCTGTGAGGCTAACAGGGTGCAGTGCTTTCCTCTCGCGGTTGCTCTGTGAGGTAACAGAGCTAGTCTATACCACCTACAGTGCCGCCATTCACTAGCAGCAGGTTCCTCCTGCACGGTGGACCCCGGGCTGCGAACGCACCATTCATAATAAACATCTATTTTACTCGGTGCGTTCCGCTAGCCCTAACAGTAGGCATCATTACACCTACTAAATGCCCCCCAAATCACTGCAAGGCATCTACCTACTTGTCTCATTATCACTTTTACAGTCAAAATCCAGAATTGTGCATAAATGTTTCTAAATTACTAAGCAGACCACAACATTGGATTTTTGTCTTCATAAGCGTTGGACCTCCCAAATCACATAGGCAAGGGCTAATTTTTGAGGTTCAGTTCTACCTTCTAGCATAGTACTTTTCATGCATCTAGCAAATCCATCTGTTATCACAACACGCCATAGGTTTGTAGACTCATAATATAATAAACTGAGCTTATACTCACCTTCCCCGGTTCCAGCATATCCTTTCTGCCACCGCTCTGGATCTTTGTTGATAGGCTGCAGCGGTGATCTCACATGGACTGCACACAGCGACTATTGGCATTGACATTAGCGGAACTATTGAACCCAGTGACTGGCTGCAGCAGCTAATAACCCTCTAAATGCAACATCACCACTGCAGCAAAGACCAAAGCAGTGATGAAGAGGCATGGAGGGACTTGTGGATGGTGGGTATATAAAAGGCTTACTACTGGTAACCTCGTCTCTCTAGTCTTCCTCCCTTTTCTTTTTTTCTTAACATCCCTGTTCTCTTACAATATATAGTGATTCATGACACTTGGTACTGGTATCATAACATTTTTACTACTGTGTGTATATATAAATGTACCATGCTTATATTTTAAAGCATGGTGATTCACAACACTTGGTACTGGTATAATAACATTTTTATCACTGTGTGTGTGTATATATACAGTATATACCGTATATATACATGTGCAAATTTATGCATTTATATATAAAAACAGTTGTAAAAATGTTATTGTACCAGTACCAAGTACTGTGAATCACCATGCTTATATACAGTATCACTGGTAACATATCACAGTAATGTTCAGTACATGGAACAACCATTATTATGAAATCAGTATCCTAATATTAGTCATTATCATAATAAATTCACAATCCCCAAGGGTAAAATTAGGTATAATCACTGGCTCTAATTCCCATGACATATACGCTCAGTTACTCTCCCTTCGTCCACCCATGTCCTAATGCACACATACACACACAAGCACTCGTCCCTTCTGCCATTGTGCATGTAAAGAGACCTGTCAATCCAAGGCAGCGGGTGGGAAAAAGCCACTAGGGAACCACCTTAGCGTGGCTCAGTCACTGGCAACTTTTAAGCTATGTACACATGTTCAGGATTTCTCGCAGAAAATTCTAGAGAAAAACCGGACATTTTCTGCAAGAAATCTGCATGCGGTTTTGCTGCATTTTTGCTGCGGTTTTGATGCGTTTTGCCGCGTTTTTTTCCGAACGCTTACAATGCATTTTGTAGTGGGAAATCCACAAAAAAAACCCGCAAAATTAATGAACATGCTGCGGTTTTTACCGCAATGCATTTTTTTCGCGGAAACAAATGCATCATGTGCACAAAACATGCGGAATTCATTCTAAATGCTGGGATGCTTATTGTATGCATTTTTTTGTGGTTTTATAGCGTTTTTATCGGGAAAAACCGCGAAAAAACCGCAACGTGTGCACACAGCCTTAAAGTATGTTTTTCTCTGAAACACTGCAACATTTCAGAGCCAAACCTGACTGCCTTAGATCATACAGCCAGTGCCTGGTACATACTGTCTGTGGATCGAGCAGCATGTATAAGCTATTAGTTTCTCTTTAAAGTCAGATGCACAGAGTTTTTGTAAAAAATATATATTTGTGTGTGTTTTTTTTCTTACCATGAAATGCTGCAGCGTCCTGTTCCATTAACCCCTTCCCGACCTGTGACACAGCGTATGCGTCATGAAAGTCGGTGCCAATCCGACCTGTGACGCATATGCTGTGTCACAGAAAGATCGCGTCCCTGCAGGCCGGGTGAAAGGGTTAACTCCCATTTCACCCGATCTGCAGGGACAGGGGGAGTGGTAGTTTAGCCCAGGGGGGGTGGCTTCACCCCCTCGTGGCTACGATCGCTCTGATTGGCTGTTGAAAGTGAAACTGCCAATCAGAGCGATTTGTAATATTTCACCTAAAAAAATGGTGAAATATTACAATCCAGCCATGGCCGATGCTGCAATATCATCGGCCATGGCTGGAAATACTAATGTGCCCCCACCCCACCCCACCGATCGCCCCCCCAGCCCCCCGATCTGTGGCCCGCTCCCCTCCGTCCTGTGCTCCGCTCCCCCGTCCTCCTGTCCGCTCCCCTCGTGCTCCAATCACACCCCCCGTGCTCCAATCAAACCCCCCCGCACTCCGATCCCCCCCCCGTGCTCCGAACCACCCCCCCTGCACACCGATCCACCCCCCCTGCACACCGATCCACCCGCCCGCACACCGATCACTCTCCCCCATGCTCCGATCCCTCCCCCCCCGTGCTCCGACGCCCCCCCGTGCCCTGATCTCCCCCCCCTGTGCCCTGATCTCCCCCCCTTATACTTACCGATCCTGGCGGGGTCCCGTCCGTCTTCTTCCCCGAGCGCCGCCATGTTCCAAAATGGCGGGCGCATGCGCAGTGCGCCCGCCGAATCTGCCGGCCGGCAGATTCGTTCCAATGTGAATTTTGATCACTGTGATATAATCTATCACAGTGGTCAAAATAAAAAAACAGTAAATGACACCCCCCATTTGTCCCCCATAGATAGGGACAATAATAAAATAAAGAATTTTTTTTTTTTTTCACTAAGGTTGGAGTTAGAACTAGGGTTAGGGGTAGGGGTAGGGTTAGGGTTAGGGGTAGGGTTAGGGTTAGGGGTAGGGGTAGGGGTAGGGTTAGGGTTAGGGGTAGGGTTAGGGGTAGGGTTAGGGGTAGGGGTAGGGTTAGGGGTAGGGTTAGGGTTAGGGGTAGGGTTAGGGTTTCGGTATGTGCACACGTATTCTGGTCCTCTGCGGATTTTTCCGCAGCGGATTTGATAAATCCGCAGTGCTAAACCGCTGCGGATTTATGGCAGATTTACCGCGGTTTTTCTGCGCATTTCACTGCGGTTTTACAACTGCGATTTTCTATTGGAGCAGTTGTAAAACCGCTGTGGAATCCGCAGAAAGAAGTGACATGCTGCGGAATGTAAACCGCTGCGTTTCCGTGCAGTTTTTCCGCAGCATGTGTACAGCGATTTTTGTTTCCCATAGGTTTACATTGAAATGTAAACTCATGGGAAACTGCTGCGGATCCGCAGCGTTTTCCGAAGCGTGTGCACATACCTTTAGAATTAGGCTATGTGCACACGGTGCGGATTTGGCTGCGGATTCGCAGCAGTGTTCCATCAGGTTTACAGTACCATGTAAACCTATGGAAAACCAAATCCGCTGTGCCCATGGTGCGGAAAATACCGCACGGAAACGCTGCGTTGTATTTTCCGCAGCATGTCAATTCTTTGTGCGGATTCCGCAGCGTTTTACACCTATTCCTCAATAGGAATCCGCAGGTGAAATCCGCAGTAAATCCGCAGGTAAAACGCAGTGCCTTTTACCCGCGGATTTTTCAAAAATGGTGCGGAAAAATCTCACACGAATCCGCAACGTGGGTACATAGCCTTAGGGTTAGGGTTGGGTTGGAATTAGGGTTGTGGTTAGGGTTAGGGGTGTGTTGGGGTTAGGGTTGTGGTTAGGGTTAGGGGTGTGTTGCGGTTAGGGTTGTGGTTAGGGTTACGGCTACAGTTGGGATAAGGGTTAGGGGTGTGTTGGCGTTAGAATTGAGGGGTTTCCACTGTTTAGGCACATCAGGGGGTCTCCAAACGCAACATGGCGCCACCATTGATTCCAGCCAATCTTTTATTCAAAAAGTCAAATGGTGCTCCTTCCCTTCCGAGCCCCGACGTGTGCCCAAACAGTGGTTTACCCCCACATATGGGGTATCAGTGTACTCAGGACAAACTGGGCAACAATTACTGGGGTCCAATTTCTCCTGTTACCCTTGAGAAAATAAAAAATTGCTTGCTAAAACATAATTTTTGAGGAAAGTAAAATGATTTTTTATTTTCACGGCTCTGCGTTGTAAACGTCTGTGAAGCACTTGGGGGTTCAAAGTGCTCACCACATATCTAGATAAGTTCCTTGGGGGGTCTAGTTTCCAAAATGGGGTCACTTGTGGGGGGTTTCTACTGTTTAGGCACACCAGGGGCTCTGCAAACGCAACGTGACGCCCGCAGACCATTCCATCAAAGTCTGCATTTCAAAACGTCACTACTTGACTTCCGAGCCCCGACATGTGCCCAAACAGTGGTTTACCCCCACATATGGGGTATCAGCGTACTCAGGACAAACTGGGCAACAATTACTGGGGTCCAATTTCTCCTGTTACCCTTGAGAAAATAAAAAATTGCTTGCTAAAACATCATTTTTGAGGAAAGAAAAATGATTTTTTATTTTCACGGCTCTGCGTTGTAAACGTCTGTGAAGCACTTGGGGGTTCAAAGTGCTCACCACATATCTAGATAAGTTCCTTGGGGGGTCTAGTTTCCAAAATGGGGTCACTTGTGGGGGGTTTCTACTGTTTAGGCACACCAGGGGCTCTGCAAACGCAACGTGACGCCCGCAGACCATTCCATCAAAGTCTGCATTTCAAAAGTCACTACTTCCCTTCTGAGCCCCGACGTGTGCCCAAACAGTGGTTTACCCCCACATATGGGGTATCAGCGTACTCAGGAGAAACTGGACAACAACTTTTGGGGTCCAATTTCTCCTGTAACCCTTGGGAAAATAAAAAATTCTGGGCTAAAAAATTATTTTTGAGGAAAGAAAACGTATTTATTATTTTCACTGCTCTGTGTTATAAACTTCTGTGAAGCACTTGGGGGTTCAAAGTGCTCACCACATATCTAGATAAGTTCCTTGGGGGGTCTAGTTTCCAAAATGGGGTCACTTGTGGGGGGTTTCTACTGTTTAGGCACACCAGGGGCTCTGCAAACGCAACGTGACGCCCGCAGACCATTCCATCAAAGTCTGCATTTCAAAAGTCACTACTTCCCTTCTGAGCCCCGACGTGTGCCCAAACAGTGGTTTACCCCCACATATGGGGTATCAGCGTACTCAGGAGAAACTGTACAACAACTTTTGGGGTCAAATTTCTCCTTTTACCCTTGGGAAAATAATAAATTGCAGGCTAAAAAATCATTTTAGAGAAAATAAAATTTTTATTTTATTTTCATGGCTCTGCGTTATAAACTTCTGTGAAGCACTTGGAAGTTCAAAGTCCTCACCACACATCTAGATTAGTTCCTTTAGGGGTCTAGTTTCCAAAATGGGGTCATATGTGGGGGATCTCCAATGTTTAGGCACACAGGGGCTCTCCAAACGTGACATGGTGTCCGCTAATGATTGGAGCTAATTTTCCATTTAAAAAGCCAATTGGCGTGCCTTCCCTTCCGAGCCCTGCCGTGCGCCCAAACAGTGGTTTACCCCCACATATGGGGTATCAGCGTACTCAGGACAAACTGGACAACAACATTTGCGGTCCAATTTCTCCTATTACCCTTGGCAAAATAGGAAATTCCAGGCTAAAAATCATTTTTGAGGAAAGAAAAATTATTTTTTATTTTCATGGCTCTGCATTATAAACTTCTGTGAAGCACCTGGGGGTTTAAAGTGCTCAATATGCATCTAGGTAAGTTCCTTGGGGGGTCTAGTTTCCAAAATGGGGTCACTTGTGGGGGAGCTCCAATGCATAGGCACACAGGGGCTCTCTAAACGCGACATGGTGTCCGCTAACAATTGGAGCTAATTTTCCATTCAAAAAGTCAAATGGCGCGCCTTCCCTTCCGAGCCCTGCCGTGTGCCCAAACAGTGGTTTACCCCCACATATGAGGTATCGGCGTACTCGGGAGAAATTGCCCAACAAATTTTAGGATTCATTTTATCCTATTGCCCATGTGAAAATGAAAAACTGAGGCGAAAAGAATTTTTTTGTGAAAAAAAAAGTACTTTTTCATTTTTACAGATCAATTTGTGAAGCACCTGAGGGTTTAAAGTGCTCAATATGCATCTAGATAAGTTCCTTGGGGGGTCTAGTTTCCAAAATGGGGTCATTTGTGGGGGAGCTCCAATGTTTAGGCACACGGGGGCTCTCCAAACACGACATGGTGTCCGCTAACGATGGAGATAATTTTTCATTCAAAAAGTCAAATGGCGCTCCTTCCCTTCCGAACCTTACCATGTGCCCAAACAGTGGTTTACCCCCACATGTGAGGTATCGGCGTACTCATGAGAAATTGCCCAACAAATTTTAGGATCCATTTTATCCTGTTACCCATGTGAAAATGAAAAAAATTGAGGCTAAAAGAATTTTTTTGTGAAAAAAAAGTACTTTTTCATTTTTACGGATCAATTTGTGAAGCCCCCGGGGGTTCAAAGTTCTCACTATGCATCTAGATAAGTTCCTTGGGGCGTCTAGTTTCCAAAATGGGGTCACGTGTGGGGGAGCTCCAATTTTTAGGCACACGGGGGCTCTCCAAACGTGACATGGTGTCCGCTAAAGAGTGGAGCCAATTTTTCATTCAAAAAGTCAAATGGCGCTCCTTCCCTTCCAAGCCCTGCCGTGCGCCCAAACAGTGGTTTACCACCACATATGAGGTATCAGCGTACTCAGGACAAATTGGACAACAACTTTCGTGGTTCAGTTTCTCCTTGTACCATTGGGAAAATAAAAAAAATGTTGCTAAAAGATAATTTTTGTGACTAAAAAGTTAAATGTTCATTTTTTCCTTCCATGTTGCTTCTGCTGCTGTGAAGCACCTGAAGGGTTAAAAAACTTCTTGAATGTGGTTTTGAGCACCTTGAGGGGTGCATTTTTTAGAATGGTGTCACTTTTGGGTATTTTCAGCCATATAGACCCCTCAAACTGACTTCAAATGTGAGGTGGTCCCTAAAAAAAATGGTTTTGTAAATTTCGTTGTAAAAATGAGAAATCGCTGGTCAAATTTTAACTCTTATAACTTCCTAGCAAAAAAAAATTTTGTTTCCAAAATTGTGCTGGTGTAAAGTAGACATGTGGGAAATGTTATTTATTAACTATTTTGTGTCACATAACTCTCTGGTTTAACAGAATAAAAATTCAAAATGTGAAAATTGCGAAATTTTCAAAATTTTCGCCAAATTTCCGTTTTTATCACAAATAAACGCAGAATTTATTGACCTAAATTTACCACTAACATGAAGCCCAATATGTCACGAAAAAACAATCTCAGAACCGCTAGGATCCGTTGAAGCGTTCCTGAGTTATTACCTCATAAAGGGACACTGGTCAGAATTGCAAAAAACGGCCAGGTCATTAAGGTCAAAATAGGCTGGGTCATGAAGGGGTTAAAGGGGGTCTTTCAGCCCAAACTGATAATATAAACTGAGCACATAGGGCTGTAAATGATATAGCCTCTGTAAAAATGTCTGGCTGGAAAGGAAGCTTAGGCAAGCCAGTGCTGTCAATCATCAGTGAGGGAGGTGGGGCATGCAAATCCAGTGAACTGAGCCCCTGGCCACACCCAGGGTGCCCTAAAGACTCTGAATGGCATACTGATTAAACTTCAGTTTCTGCAAAACAGAGGCAGTAATTAAATGTGATTTCTGTAGTAGTTGATGGTTACTGTATATAACTTACAATGTATATTGTCACTTTGGGCTGTCAGACTCCCTTTAAAATCAACAGGGAAAAATAAAAATACACCATGAAAAAATTTGGTTAATTTTTTTTGTGTAGTGTATTTTGTTTTGTTTTCTCATAGGCGTCGCTAAGTGGCTTGAAAAGAATGACAAAGAAGGTGCTTTAAAAATAATTGAACTGTATAATGTTTTCTAAGGTAGTCTCTAAGGAGTTTTTCCTGAGGTTTTTTTAGGGACAGTTGTCATAATATGGACTGGGCCTAGATATACATATACGCAGCAGCTTTGTGACATGTCTGCTGTCCTGATGATCACCTGGTTGCTCATGCTAATAGAGATGGCTGGGTAGAAAAAAAAATCTATTAAATAATAATCGGTTTTATTGCCCAGATATGATAATGGGGATGGGGTTGTCTTACTTCCAAAACGTTTTTCAGAAGGCAGGAATGTATAGAAATTCATAAAACTATATATAGTCACTGGCTCTAATTTCCATGGCATAGGCGCTCAGTTTCTCTCTTTGGACAGGAAGTGATGACATCCCATTCTTTGGTCACCTGACTGCTGAGGCCTGTGATTGGCTTGATTGCGGTGTCATCAGATGTACCTTCTTCCCACATTTCAGTAGTTATTATTAAATACATTGCTTTCTCTGAATATTTTTAGTGTTAACCCCTTTCTGCCAGCTGATGGAATATTACGTTAGTTGGCCGTAACCCCCGCTTTGAGGTGGGCTCCTGCAGACAGCCCACTTCAAAGCCACGACATGTGAGCGGTTTTCAACAGGTGACATGTGGCCACAATGGGCGCGAGTGGAATTGCGATCTGCCCGCGCCCATTAACTAGTTAAATGCCGCTGCCAAACTCTGACAGCGGCATTTGGCAAGTGCTGCTGGCCGCGCTGCCGGAACTTATCTCACCGCTGACCCCCGTGATGTGATCGGGGGTCATCGGTGCGTTGCCATCACTACCAGAGGTCTCCTCGAGACCTCTATGGTTGTTGATGGCAGATTGCTATGAGCGCCACCCTGTGGTTGGCGCTCATAGCAATGCTGTAATTCTGCTGCATAGAGGTGATCTGTGCATCACCTCTATGTAGCAGAGGTGATCAAGTCGTGCATGCTTCTAACCTCCCATGGAGGCTATTGGAAGCATGCCAAAACTAAAAAAAAAATGTTTTAAAATATAAAAAAAATAAAAAAAACTATAAATGTTCAAATCACCCCCCTTTCGCCCCAATCAAAATAAAACAATAAAAAAACAAAATGCGAGAAAAAAATTCAAAATGCCAAAATTACGTTTTTTGGGTCGCTGCGAGATTTCATTAAAATGCAATAACGGGCGATCAAAAGCACATATCTGCACAAACGTTTTGGTTTTTTTTTTAGCAAATTTTGGATTTGTTTTTACCACTTAGGCATGTTTGGTGTCTATGAACTCTTAATGACCTGGACAATCATAATATCAGGTCAGTTTTAGCATTTAGTGAACCTAGCAAAAAAGCCAAACAAAAAACCAGTGTGGGATTGCACTTTTTTTGCAATTTCATCGCACTTGGAATTGTTTTCCTGTTTTCTGTTACACAACATGGTAAAACCAATGGTATCGTTCAAAAGTGAAACTAGTCCCGCAAAAAATAAGCCATCACATGGCCATATTGATGGAAAAATAAAAAAGTTATGACTCTGGGAAGTAGGGAAGTGAAAAACTAAAATGAAAAAACGAAAAAAGCTCCCCGGGGGTGAATGGGTTAATGCCCCCTATGTTGTGAAAAGAAGGCAGGAAAACACTTTTAGGAATAACATAGATACTATATATATACACATATTGTTATAAAAGACCATTTAAAAGTCATTATTTTAAAATGAAAACTTTACATGAGGAAAGGTCGGGCAGTCAGCTGATACGACCCTCCGAAAGTCTCTATCGTTCTAGCAATCAATCTGATTTGCAATCCTGGAGTTGTTTTCTTTCTCGGCTCTCCACGAGAGCACTCTTCAGCCTGTTCCTTAATTTTTTATGTGAGCTTTGATTTGTTTCTTTATGCTCTAAGTAAACTGACCCACCCAGCCACATTTCTAATTTATTGCAACAAAGACTTGAATTTCTCCTGACATCATAGTTTGCTGTGGATACGTAAATAATACTGCCAAACAATAAACAATGTTGCCTGGTTTTCCGCATTTGGCCATTTATTTTGTGGAAAATATGATATATCGATGATAGGCTTAAAAAAAAATATTATCGAGCCATATCTTCCTTCATTCTTCTAAGATAACAGTTAGAAATTCTATCTTAACACATATCTTGGAGACGTGACAGCTTTCCTATGCCTCCTCTGATATGTAACATGAGATGTGTGTTCAGAAGTAGTATGTTATATCTCCTTGTATTAATAATTTAAACCCTAATAGTGCAGAACACAGTCATATTTTACACTACTTTTTCAAAGACATTTTTAACCCTTCTTTTCTCGGTCATGAAAAAGTTGAGGCACCACAAATTATATTAATGGCTGCATCCCAGCAATGTAATATTACACTGTAAGGCTGGCGTCACACTAGGCGTATGAAAATACGGTCCGTTTTTTACGGCCGTAATATGCAGAAATGTTCCCAAAATAGTGATCTGTATGTCATCCGTAGGCAGGGTGTGGCAGCATATTTTGCGCATGTCATCCTCTGTATGTAATCCGGATTTTCTCGCCGGCTTGCAAAACGGACATACAATGGACCCATGTGCTCAAATATTCGTTAAAACATATATACAGTCTATATATATATATATATATATATATATATGTCAGTGAGATATATATATATGTATGTATATTTCATACAGCGCTAGATAGCAGAAAAGCCGGTAATTCAATTGCCGGCTTTTGCTATCTCCTTCCCAAACCTGACATGATATGAGACATGGTTTACATACAGTAAACCGTCTCATATCCCTTCTTTTATTAATGTAATGTTACAAGTGTATGTGTGTAAAATTTGGGGGATCTAGCTGTTAAAATAAAGGGTTAAATCACAGAAGAAATTGGCGTGGGCTCCCGCGCAATTTTCTCTGCCAGAGTGGGAAAGCCAGTGACTGAGGGCAGATATTAATAGCCTAGAGAGGGACCATGGATATTGTCCCCCCCTGGCTAAAAACATCTGCCCCCAGCCACCCCAGAAAAGGCACATCTGTAAGATGCGCTTATTCTGGCACTTAGCCTCTCTCTTCCCATTCCCGTGTAGCGGTGGGATATGGGGTAATAAAGGGTTAATGTCACCTTGCTATTGTAAGGTGACATTAAGCCAGGTTAATAATGGAGAGGCGTCAATAAGACACCTATCTGTTGTGAATTCTGTTGTCGAACTCCCTCCTGTGGTCGTGAATGGTACTTCGGCGAGTTCTGTCCATGGACTCCCTCTGGTGGCTGTGAGTGGAGCTGCTGCTTCTGAGGTTCCTTACACAGGTGACGTGGTTTATCCTTTGGTTGGCTGCTCTATGTAACTCCACTCAGATCGTTACTCCATGCCAGCTGTCAATGTTCCTGCATTGGTTCAGTTCGCTCTTGGATCTTTCTGGTGACCTGTCTACTCCAGCAGAAGCTAAGTTCCTGCTTGTTATTATTTGTTCATTGTTTCCTTGTCCAGCTGCATATTATGATTTTGCCTTGCTAGCTGGAAGCTCTGGGATGCAGAGTGGCATCTCCGCACTGTTAGTCGGTGCGGAGGTCTTTTTGCACACTCTGCGTGGTCTTTTGTAGTTTTTTGTGCTGACCGCAAAGATACCTTTCCTATCCTCTGTCTGTTTAGTAAGTCTGGCCTCCCTTTGCTGAAACCTGTTTCATTTCTGCGTTTGTGACTTTCATCTTTACTCACAGTCAATATATGTGGGGGGCTGTGTTATGCTGTGCTATCAGGCAACACAGTGTGCAGCAATCAGAGCACATACGGTGATATGGCAATAACCCAAAAACAATAGAACAAGCTCTGAGACGTCGAATCTCTGCAGACTGCAATACCTGAACCTATCCTCACACAACTAAAAGCAGCAGTGGATTGCGCCTAACACTACCTATGCAACTCGGCACTGCCTGAGGAGCTGACTAGCCTGAAGATAGAAATACAAGCCTGACTTGCCTCAGAGAAATACCCCAAAGGAATAGGCAGCCCCCCACATATAATGACTGTTAGCAAGATGAAAAGACAAAACGTAGGAATGAAATAGATTCAGCAAAGTGAGGCCCGATATTCTAGACAGAGCGAGGATAGCAAAGAGAACTATGCAGTCTACAAAAAACCCTAAAGCAGAACCACGCAAAGGGGGGCAAAAAGACCCACCGTGCCGAACTAACGGCACGGCGGTGCACCCTTTGCGTCTCAGAGCTTCCAGCAAAAGAGAATAGCACAGCTGGACAGAAAAAACGGAAACAAAAACAAAGTAACACTTATCTAGCAGAGCAGCAGGCCACAGGAAAGATGCAGTAGCTCAGATCCAACACTGGAACATTGACAAGGAGCAAGGAAGACAGACTCAGGTGGAGTTAAATAGCAAGGCAGCCAACGAGCTCACCAAAACACCTGAGGGAGGAAGCCCAGAGGCTGCAATACCACTTGTGACCACAGGAGTGAATTCAGCCACAGAATTCACAACAGTACCCCCCCCTTGAGGAGGGGTCACTGAACCCTCACCAGAACCCCCAGGCCGACCAGGATGAGCCACATGAAAGGCACGAACAAGATCTGAGGCATGGACATCAGAGGCAAAAACCCAGGAATTATCCTCCTGAGCATAACCCTTCCATTTGACCAGATACTGGAGTTTCCGTCTAGAGACACGAGAATCCAAAATTTTCTCCACAATATACTCCAATTCCCCCTCCACCAAAACAGGGGCAGGAGGCTCCACAGATGGAACCATAGGTGCCACGTATCTTCTCAACAACGACCTATGGAATACATTATGTATGGAAAAGGAGTCTGGGAGGGTCAGACGAAAAGACACCGGATTGAGAATCTCAGAAATCCTATACGGACCAATAAAACGAGGTTTAAATTTAGGAGAGGAAACCTTCATAGGAATATGACGAGAAGATAACCAAACCAGATCCCCAACACGAAGTCGGGGACCCACACGGCGTCTACGATTAGCGAAAAGCTGAGCCTTCTCCTGGGACAAGGTCAAATTGTCCACTACCTGAGTCCAGATCTGCTGCAACCTGTCCACCACAGAATCCACACCAGGACAGTCCGAAGACTCAACCTGTCCTGAAGAGAAACGAGGATGGAACCCAGAATTGCAGAAAAATGGAGAGACCAAGGTAGCCGAGCTGGCCCGATTATTAAGGGCGAACTCAGCCAACGGCAAAAATGACACCCAATCATCCTGGTCAGCAGAAACAAAACATCTCAGATATGTTTCCAAGGTCTGATTGGTTCGTTCGGTCTGGCCATTAGTCTGAGGATGGAAGGCCGAGGAAAAAGATAGGTCAATGCCCATCCTACCACAAAAGGCTCGCCAGAACCTCGAGACAAACTGGGAACCTCTGTCAGAAACAATATTCTCAGGAATGCCATGCAAACGAACCACATGCTGGAAGAACAAAGGCACCAAATCAGAGGAGGAAGGCAATTTAACCAAGGGCACCAGATGGACCATTTTAGAAAAGCGATCACAGACCACCCAAATGACCGACATCTTTTGAGAAACGGGAAGGTCAGAAATGAAATCCATCGAAATATGTGTCCAAGGCCTCTTCGGGACCGGCAAGGGCAAAAGCAACCCACTGGCACGTGAACAGCAGGGCTTAGCCCTAGCACAAATCCCACAGGACTGCACAAAAGCACGCACATCCCGTGACAGAGATGGCCACCAGAAGGATCTAGCCACTAACTCTCTGGTACCAAAGATTCCTGGATGACCAGCCAGCACCGAACAATGAAGTTCAGAGATAACTTTACTAGTCCACCTATCAGGGACGAACAGTTTCTCGGCCGGACAACGATCAGGTTTATTAGCCTGAAATTTCTGCAACACTCTCCGCAAATCAGGAGAGATGGCAGACACAATGACTCCTTCCTTGAGGATACTCGCCGGCTCAGATAACCCCGGAGAGTCGGGCACAAAACTCCTAGACAGAGCATCCGCCTTCACATTTTTAGAGCCCGGAAGGTACGAAATCACAAAATCAAAACGAGCAAAAAATAACGACCAACGGGCCTGTCTAGGATTCAAGCGCTTGGCAGACTCGAGATAAGTAAGATTCTTATGATCAGTCAATACCACCACGCGATGCTTAGCTCCCTCAAGCCAATGACGCCACTCCTCGAATGCCCACTTCATGGCCAGCAACTCTCGGTTGCCCACATCATAATTACGCTCAGCAGCAGAAAATTTCCTGGAAAAGAAAGCACATGGTTTCAACACTGAGCAACCAGAACCTCTCTGTGACAAAACCGCCCCTGCTCCAATCTCAGAAGCATCAACCTCGACCTGGAACGGAAGAGAAACATCTGGTTGACACAACACAGGGGCACAGCAAAAACGACGCTTCAACTCCTGAAAAGCTTCCACGGCAGCAGAAGACCAATTAACCAAATCAGCACCCTTCTTGGTCAAATCGGTCAATGGTCTGGCAATGCTAGAAAAATTACAGATGAAGCGACGATAAAAATTAGCAAAGCCCAGGAATTTCTGCAGACTTTTCAGAGATGTCGGCTGAGTCCAATCCTGGATGGCCTGGACCTTAACCGGATCCATCTCGATAGTAGAAGGGGAAAAGATGAACCCCAAAAATGAAACTTTCTGCACACCGAAGAGACACTTTGATCCCTTCACGAACAAGGAATTAGCACGCAGTACCTGGAAAACCATTCTGACTTGCTTCACATGAGACTCCCAATCATCAGAGAAGATCAAAATGTCATCCAAGTAAACAATCAGGAATTTATCCAGATACTCACGGAAAATGTCATGCATTAAAGACTGAAAAACAGATGGAGCATTGGCAAGTCCGAACGGCATCACCAGATACTCAAAATGACCCTCGGGCGTATTAAATGCCGTTTTCCATTCATCTCCCTGCCTGATTCTCACCAGATTATACGCACCACGAAGATCAATCTTAGTAAACCAACTAGCCCCCTTAATCCGAGCAAACAAGTCAGATATCAATGGCAAGGGATACTGAAACTTAACAGTGATCTTATTAAGAAGGCGGTAATCAATACACGGTCTTAGCGAACCATCCTTTTTGGCTACAAAAAAGAACCCTGCTCCCAATGGTGATGACGATGGGCGAATATGTCCCTTCTCCAGGGATTCTTTCACATAACTGCGCATAGCGGTGTGTTCAGGCACGGACAAATTAAATAAACGACCCTTAGGGAATTTACTACCAGGAATCAAATTGATAGCACAATCACAATTCCTATGCGGAGGTAGGGCATCAGACTTGGGCTCTTCAAATACATCCTGAAAGTCAGACAAGAACTCTGGGATGTCAGAAGGAATGGATGACGAAATAGACAAAAATGGAACATCACCATGTACTCCCTGACAACCCCAGCTGGTTACCGACATAGAGTTCCAATCTAATACTGGATTATGGGTTTGTAGCCATGGCAACCCCAACACGACCACATCATGCAGATTATGCAGTACCAGAAAGCGAATAACTTCCTGATGTGCAGGAGCCATGCACATGGTCAGCTGGGCCCAGTACTGAGGCTTATTCTTGGCCAAAGGTGTAGCATCAATTCCTCTCAACGGAATAGGACACCGCAAAGGCTCCAAGAAAAATCCACAACGTTTAGCATAATCCAAATCCATCAGATTCAGGGCAGCGCCTGAATCCACAAACGCCATGACAGAATACGATGACAAAGAGCATATCAAGGTAATGGACAGAAGGAATTTGGACTGTACAGTACCAATGACGGCAGAGCTATCGAACCGCCTAGTGCGCTTAGGACAATTAGAAATAGCATGAGTGGAATCACCACAGTAGAAACACAGCCTGTTCAGACGTCTGTGTTCTTGCCGTTCAACTTTAGTCATAGTCCTGTCGCACTGCAGAGGCTCAGGTTTACTCTCAGACAATACCGCCAGATGGTGCACAGATTTACGCTCGCGCAAGCGACGACCGATCTGAATGGCCAAGGACATAGACTCATTCAAACCAGCAGGCATAGGAAATCCCACCATGACATCCTTAAGAGCTTCAGAGAGACCCTTTCTGAACCAAACCGCCAGTGCAGATTCATTCCACAGAGTGAGTACTGACCACTTCCTAAATTTCTGACAATATACTTCTACATCATCCTGACCCTGGCATAAAGCCAGCAAATTTTTCTCAGCCTGATCCACTGAATTAGGCTCATCGTAAAGCAATCCAAGCGCCTGGAAAAACGCATCAACATTACTCAATGCAGGGTCTCCTGGCGCAAGAGAAAACGCCCAGTCCTGTGGGTCGCCGCGCAAAAAATAAATAATAATCAAAACCTGTTGAATAGGATTACCAGAAGAATGAGGTTTCAAGGCCAGAAATAGCTTACAATTATTTTTGAAGCTCAGGAACTTAGTTCTGTCACCAAAAAACAAATCAGGAATAGGAATTCTTGGTTCTAGCATAGATTTCTGATCAATTGTATCTTGAATCTTTTGTACATTTATAACGAGATTATCCATTGAGGAGCACAGAGCCTGAATATCCATGTCCACAGCTGTGTCCTGAAGCACTCTAATGTCTAGGGGAAAAAAAAAAAAAAAAAAACTGAAGACAGAGCTGAGGAAAAAAAAAATGATGTCAGGACGTCTTTTTTCCCTCTATTGAGATTCATTGGTTTGGGCTCCTTGTACTGTTCTGCTGTGCTATCAGGCAACACAGTGTGCAGCAATCAGAGCACATACGGTGATATGGCAATAACCCAAAAACAATAGAACAAGCTCTGAGACGTGGAATCTCTGCAGACTGCAATACCTGAACCTATCCTCACACAACTAAAAGCAGCAGTGGATTGCGCCTAACACTACCTATGCAACTCGGCACTGCCTGAGGAGCTGACTAGCCTGAAGATAGAAATACAAGCCTGACTTGCCTCAGAGAAATACCCCAAAGGAATAGGCAGCCCCCCACATATAATGACTGTTAGCAAGATGAAAAGACAAAACGTAGGAATGAAATAGATTCAGCAAAGTGAGGCCCGATATTCTAGACAGAGTGAGGATAGCAAAGAGAACTATGCAGTCTACAAAAAACCCTAAAGCAGAACCACGCAAAGGGGGGCAAAAAGACCCACCGTGCCGAACTAACGGCACGGCGGTGCACCCTTTGCGTCTCAGAGCTTCCAGCAAAAGAGAATAGCACAGCTGGACAGAAAAAACGGAAACAAAAACAAAGTAACACTTATCTAGCAGAGCAGCAGGCCACAGGAAAGATGCAGTAGCTCAGATCCAACACTGGAACATTGACAAGGAGCAAGGAAGACAGACTCAGGTGGAGTTAAATAGCAAGGCAGCCAACGAGCTCACCAAAACACCTGAGGGAGGAAGCCCAGAGGCTGCAATACCACTTGTGACCACAGGAGTGAATTCAGCCACAGAATTCACAACAGGGCTGCCTTTTCCTTTGGGGAATTTCTCTGAGGCAAGGTAGGCTTTATTTTCTATCTCTAGGGCTAACTAGCTCTTAGGCTGTGAAGAGGCATCTAGGGAGAGTCAGGAACGCTCCACGGCTATTTCTAGTTGTGTGATAGGATTAGGGGTTGCGGTCAGCAGAGCTCCCACATCCCAGAGCTTGTCCTGTGTGCGTTTAACTATCAGGTCTTGCCGGGTGCTCCTAACCACCAGGTCCATAACACCTATCCATTATTAATCCATTAGTAGTAAATGGTTAATAACACACACACACATTAGGAAAAAAGTATTTTAATGAAATAAAGACAAAGGGTGTTGTAATGGTTAATTATACTCTCAATCCAATTGAAGACCCTTGTCGCCTGAAACAAAGTTAAAATAGAAAAACAACAATATCCCATACCTTCCGTCATTCAGTCTTGTCCCACGCTATAAAACCATGTGAAGGGGTTAAATAATTTTACAAGCAGGAGCCTGCTAATGCAGCCGCAGGGGAATGTAGCTACCTAGACTTGCGGTGCTGCGCCCCCTGCTGGTATAACCTCAGATGAACTCAAGCATGGGAATTTTTCAGAATATTTCACGCTGGATTATAATGGCTGATTTGCTGTTATTTTACTGTAACTGTATCTTTGTCCAGACAAAATCAATTCCTGCTACTGATTTTGAGTTTGAACTTCAACTGAACCTGTAATTTTACTTGTTAAAGGACCCAGACAGCTCCTTATCAATTCCTATGTTTCATACTTGTAAAATAACAACACCTATACTCATCTTCAGTGCCAGCGCCGTACCAGCGGTGTCAGCACTGGCTCTCACGGTGATCCCTGCAATCAATCAGCGCTGGCTTCACTGTTTCCTCCTTCAGAAAAATCAGATATATCCGGAAGAAGTGACAGCTTCAGCCCTCACTTCTCCCAGATGTATGTTATTCATCTGAAGGCGGAAAGAGTGAAGCAGCCTCTAATTAGCCGCAAGGATTGCATGACATAATGTCACGCGATCCCGGGAGATGCTGATACTGCTGGAATGGAGCTGGCACTGGAGGTGAGTATAGGTGTTATTTAATTTACAAGCGGGAAACATAGGGATTGAGAAGGTGCTGTCCTAGTAGTGGACAACCCCCTTAACTTTATATAGTATCTATAATATAATGCTGGGAGCGTCACTCTGTCCAAAGCCTTTATAGACTGCGCAAGCGCAAGCACCAGCGCAGTCTGGACCCCACAGAGTGACGCTCCCAGGAGATCGTGGTATGCATAAGCACTGAACGCACACCGCGATCTCCAACTGAGAGGCAGGGACGCGCCAGGAGGGTAAGTATAAGCTATATTCACCTGTCTGTCCCGTTCCAGCGCTGCGTGCGGCTCCGTGTTCCGGGTCCTCTGCCTGTGACGTTCAGAGGGCGCGATGACGCGCTTAATGCCAGAGGACCCGGAAGAAGCGGCACACAGCGCTGGATCAGGGCCAGGTGAATATAGCAAGTGTCGGGGGCCTGAACTAGCGGCGACTCCGGCACCTGACCCCCACAGCGCGCCAGTGTCCCCGCCTGCTCAGGACCCCCAGCACTTAGCACCCAGCGACGATAGGTGAGTATGGTATTTTTTTTTATATATCGCAGCAGCATACGGGGCATATACTATGGAGCATCTAATGGGGCCATCAACCATAATGGAGCAGTGTACGAGGGCATATACTATGGAGCATCTTATGGGGGCCATAAACCTTTATCGAGCAGTGTACGGGGGCATATACTATGGAGCATCTTATGGGGGCCATAAACCTTTATGGAGCAGTGTACGGGGCATATAATATGGAGCATCTTATGGGGGCCATAAACCTTTATGGAGCAGTGTACGGGGCATATACTATGGAGCATCTTATGGGGGCTATAAACCTTTATGGAGCAGTGTACGGGGGCATATACTATGGAGCATCTTATGGGGGCCATCAACCTTTATGGAGCAGTGTATGGGGCATATGGATGGGAGCAGCAAATTAAAGAACGGTGGCGCAGGATGGGAGCAGCACAAGACAGAACAGGGGCGCAGGATGGGAGCAGCACATGACAGAATAGGGCAGCACATGACAGAACGGGGGTGCAGGATGGCAGCAGCACATGACAGAACGGGGGTGCAGGATGGCAGCAGCACATGACAGAACGGGGGTGCAGGATGGAAGCAGCACATGACAGGACAGGGGCGCAGGATGGGAGCAGCACATGACAGAATGGGGGCGCAGGACGGCAGCAGCACATGACAGAACGGGGGTGCAGGATGGAAGTAGCACATGACAGAACGGGGGCGCAGGATGGGAGCAGCACATGACAGGATGGGGGCGCAGGATGGGAGCAGCAAATGACAGAATGGAGACGCAGGATGGGTGCAGCACATGTCAGAATGGAGGCGCAGGATGGGAGTAGCACATGTCAGAATGGGGGTGCAGGATGGAAGTAGCACATGACAGAACGGGGCGCAGGATGGGAGCAGCACATGACAGGATGGGGGCGCAGGATGGAGCAGCTCATGACAGGATGGGGACACAGGATGGAGCAGCACATACCAGGATGGAGGCCATATACCAATATAAATGCTCGCCACCCGGGCGTAGAACGGGTTCAATAGCTAGTATCTTGTATTTATGTATGCATTTTGCAGTGTGGTAAGGAGAATTTTCTCTGGTCTTTATACCTGTCACCATCTGCTTTTAATCATATAGTAAAACATGCTAGGTATGGTTTTGATACATAGAAGGAGGAAATTTGAGTCGCTAGAGTAACGCCAAATAAACATGTGGAGATCATAATGTATGTAATCCAGGCAGATACTGCCATAGTTACAGTTAGCTTGTGTTCCAGGTGACCATGAAGGCAACATCTTCTTAGATTATAGTATCATAGAATATCATCAAATTATGCTAATTGTTCTGATAAATGATTTGGAAGGCATGACTTCACTTTTGTTCATGTCATGGCACAAAACATGGTACCCATATCTAAGAATAAATGATGTCCCTTTTTATCGTTCCTGTTTTTACCTAGAAGGGCCAAGTGACTTGCCCCATTACCATTCAATAACCCTTGGACCAATTCCTAATAATTTATTTTTTTTAGTTCAGCAGTCCTGCACAGGTTCTAACCACATAATTTAAAAGAAATAGGGGCAGCCAAGATTTGGTCCTTATATATACTCGCCATGTATAATACACATGATTTGCCTCCAAGGTACATACAGTCATGGCCAAAAGTGTTGGTACTCTTGAAATTGTTCCAGAAAATTAAGTATTTCTCCCAGAAAATTATTGCAATTACACATGTTTTGTTATACACCTGTTTATTTCCCTTGTGTGTATTAGAACAACACAAATGGCAAATTGGACACAATTTCACACAAAACCCCCAAAATGGTCCAGACAAAATTGTTGGCACCCTTAACTTAATATTTGGTTGCACATCATTTGGAATAAATATCTGCATCAATTGCTTCCTATAACCATCATCAAGCTTCTTACACCTCTCAACTGGAATTTTGGATAATTTTGTTTTCGGTAAACAGTAGAATGATGTGCTTTACCAAAAAGCTGTATCTTGGTCTCATCTGTCCACAAGACGATTTCCCAGAAGGATTTTGGCTTACGCACATTTTGGTATACTGCAGTCTAGCTTGTTTGTGTCAGCAGCGGTGTCCTCCTGGGTCTCCTGCCATAGTGTTTCATTTAATTCAAATGTCGATGGATAGTTTGCACTGACACTGATGCACCCTGAGCCTGCAGGACAGTTTGACTTTCTTTGGAACTTGATTGGGGCTGCTTATCCGCCATCCAGATTATCCTGTGTTGCAACTTTTCATCAATTTCTCTCTGCCGTCCACGTCCAGGGAGATTAGCTACAATGCCATGGATTGTAAACTACTTGATTATGTTGCGCACAGTGAACAAAGGAACATCAACATCTCTGCAGGTGGACTTGTAACCTTGAGATTGTTGCAATTTTTCAACAATTTTGGTTTTAATGTCCATATACAGACCTCTTCTCATTCTCTTCTCCATGCTTATTGTGGCACACACAGACACACAATGCAAAGATTGAGTCAATGTCTTCGCTTTTTATCTGGTTTTAGGTATGATTTTCATATTGCCCACACCTGTTACTTACCACAGGTGGGTTTGAACAAGTATCACATGCTTGAAACAAAGCTTTTACCCTCAAATTTGGAAAGATGCCAACAATTTTGTCCGACCCCTTTTTGGGGGGTTTTGTGTGAAAATTATGTCCAATTTTCCTTTTTCTTCCTCATTTTTTTGTGTTCCAATAAACATGTGTATGCCAAAACATGTTTAACTCCTTAACGTCCAGTGATGGATATATCTGATATTGGACACCTCCCCCTGTTTGGTGTGGGCTTCGGCGATGAGGCCACACTTTTTTTGCCCCTAACAGCTGCGGGTGGAATAGCGATCTACCCGCGGCAGTTAACATGTTAAATGCCGCTGTCAAACTCTGACAGCATCACTTAAAATGCACGGGCAGGAAGCGCGTCATTAACACCGCCCATCGGTGCCCGTGTCACATGACCGCGGGTTGCCAATGGGTTGGCATAACAATCCGGGGTCTGCAGGAGACCCCTGGGGTTGTCAGAGCTGGATAGCTTAGCGGTCATCGCTCATAGTAAGTGAGAATGTCTGCAGCCCTGCTCTATGTAGTATAAGCCATCAAATGATAGCAGCGTCTAGGCTTCCATGGAGCCTATTGAAGCAAGTAAAAAGTAAAGAAAAAAAATTAAATATTAAAAAAATACAAAGTCTAAAATTTGAAATCACCCCTATTTGCCCCATTCAAAATAAAACTATAACAAAAAATCAAATATACACATATTTGGTATAGCCGCGTTCAGAATCGTCTGATCTATCGATTTATAAAAATAATTAATCCAGTCAGTAAACAGCGAAGTGAGAAAAAAATCAAAACTCCATAATTATGTTTTTTTATTCGCTGCAACATTGCAATAAAATGCAATAACGGGCATGCAAAAGCTTTTATATACACCAAAATGGTATCAGTAAAAACGTCAGATCAGCATGCAAAAAATAAGCCCTCAACCGGCCCCAGATCCCAAAAAATGGAGACGCTATGTGTCTCGGAAAATGGCAACTTTTTAAAAGATTTTTTTACAAAGTTTGGATTATTTTTTCACCACTTACATTAAAAACAACCTAGACATGTTTGGTGTCTATGAACTCGTAATGACATGGAGAATCATATTGGTGGGGCAGTTTTATCATTTAGTGAACATGGTAAAATCAAATCCAAAAACACAATTGTGGAATTGCACTTTGTTTTGCGCTTTCACCGCATTTGGAATTTTTTTCCCATTTTTCAGTACATGAGATGATAAAAGTACAACTCATCCCGCAAAAAACAAGCCCTCACATGGCTATATTGATGGAAAAATAAAAAAGTTATGGCCCTGGGAAGAAGCGGATCAAAAAATGGAGACGCAAAGACGGAAATACCCCTGGTCCTTAAGGGGTTAAATGCAATCATTTTATGGGAGAAACATTTCATTTTCTGGAACAATTTCAAGGGTGCCAATACTTTTGGCTATAACTGTATTTATAGGCAGATACATATATTCAATATTTACCTACAACCTTATATTTTTTTAGACCTTCCATCATTGTCCTAAAGAGAAAATGTGCTTTTCCTAAAGGACATAGTAGAATGATCTACCTAGAGCCCATGCCCACAATGATATCATACGTAGTGAGAGACTGCTGCTTTACTCACATTTCAACTTGGATTTCCCCCGGACTTTGAAATTTGTCTTGAATTTCAGAAATGCATCTGACACTAGTTCCTTGGCCAAACACACAGATTTACCCTTCATCACCTCTACTTTACCCCATTCTGAAAGTGATCTAATCAAACATATACGTGCCTTGGCATCCCTTCTGGCAGCTACGAAAATCTCTTCTGCAGACTAAGTAATGTTTTTTATTGACCTACACTTGCAAGTGTAGTCAAAATAAGCAATTCAGATGGGCTTTAAAACCCATGGATTATTGTGAGTTGGGCACAAGTTGTAAAAGAGTGGGATATTTCAAGATGAGTTTTCCCCTTAAAAAACGGAGACATGAATCACCAGTCACAAATCACATTGTTCTCCTGTAGAAAATAATCCGCATGCCTGGCTGTTTTGTTAGTTAAAGATTCATTCTTCCAGTGTGTAAGAGATCACATACCGTACTATTCTTTTCTTATGACTCTTTACTCAAATAGTTGGAAAGGATCTAACTATCCAGCAAATATTATCCCAGTATTCATTGGATTCATTGCCATGGCTAGGTGGTCTGAGTTTTTTGCAGCAGAGTTTGAGTTGAGGGTCATCTGCATATATCATCCAATTTTCTTGTATGAGAGAATCATTGGATACTTCTTGTCAGTATGAGCGAGCCTTCAAACTCCACATCCCTAATTGCTTTATATACTCTGTGTGTATGGTCACACAGAGTTTTGTTTTTTTTACATGGATTTTCGTTGCTACTTCTGGAAGTTGAAAATAAGTTTTGCATAGGAAGATAGACCTGATATATGCTTCTAAAGGGATTGTGCAGGAGAAAAAAAATCTTTTATTCTAAATTCCTTTAGACAACCAATTGGATACTGTTTCTGATCTGATGATAATGCTGTAGACCTTAACTATGTGATAGACATCATCTGTAACAATCTGTATAAGGAAGCAGCTGATTTAAAAGGGCTAGTGCTAGTGCTGTGATAGAAAACCTGATGACCGGTGGACTTTGCCACTGATGTCTGGTATTGTGGTAAGTCAAGTAATTATTGGAATGGAGGAAATGGGTGATGTGGAGCTTTGTGATACCCTAGCTTGGGTCCCAAGAAAGCTGACCCTGCTCCTGGCTACGCCCTCAGTGTAATTCATGTACCTTTATTAGTGTGTTAGTAAGTTGACGATTGACTTATACATGTCCGTTCTACTACCTGCTGCCTCAGCTCACAGGGAACAGTGCCCGCACCCTTCACCCTTCCAAACCTCTGAATGACAAATCATTTGTTCAACTCATCACTGTCTAGAAGTGCAGCAAGTCTGTAGCTGTTGCTGGCACTCGAACACTGGCTGTTTATCCAGGCTGTAGTCATAATAAATATGCCATAGAGTGTGCCAGACTAGTCATACAAATATTTTTCAAATCACTTAAAGCGAGTGGTACCCCTGGCCATCTGTTCCTCTGGTTACGATCCATAACATGTGTTTCCTTTTTTCATTCATATCAGAGTATATATGATTCAGATGCAGTCAACAATTGCTTCTTAAGGTAAAGTGCTGTTTAGATTTCCATGTTGCGTTACACATACTGTACCAGCTAAAACCTCATTCACACATCTGCGTGTTACGGTCTGATTCATGGGCTGGCCACGTGCATCCCGACCCAGGTTTCACAACGTCATCTATGCCTGTGAGGCCGTCAAGTTCAAGCCAGGGGACCGATGGCCGGTCCATGAATCACAGTCCTAACTTGAACCGTGATTCACAGGTGTGTGAATGAAGCTTTAGACAATCATTGACACAATCTACTTTGCTACAATGATTTAGTTTACTTTTACATTCCTCATTGTGTCCTTGATTTCTGTCAGTGAATGGAAACATTCTGTTATATCCCAGAGTTCATAGATACATACAGTACATATTTACACATTAAGGCCCTGATTCATCAAAGCAATTTCGCAAGAATATTGGTGTCAGTAGCTGTGAAAAGGCTCACAATTTTGGTGCAACTTGGAGTTGCACAGAAATGTTGCCAGTTTTGGCATTTTCACACCAGTTTGTCCCAGCTTTGCTAAATTGGGCAGAGGTAGGCTGGAACCTTGGTGCAGTGCCAATTCACCATGAGCTCGGGCATTCCTTATGCAAGAAATTCCTTATGGAATTTTATTTTATTCCAGACAGGGACTAAAGTAAGAGCTCTGGTATAACGCATGGAGGTCTTTTTGGGATTGGTGGAGAGAGGGGACTACAGTGCTTCTATGGGACTGAGGGAGAGAGGTGAGTACCGTGCTTCTATGGGATTGGTGGAGAGAGGTGAGTACAGTGCTTCTATGGGATTGGTGGAGAGAGGTGAGTACCGTGCTTCTATGGGATTGGTGGAGAGAGGTGAGTACCGTGCTTCTATGGGATTGGTGGACAGAGGGCACTACAGTGCTTCTATGGGGCTGAGGGAGAGAGGGGAGGACGGTGCTTCTATGGGACTGAGGGAGAGAGGAGAGTACAGTGCTTCTATGGGATTGATTGAGAGAGGGAAGGACCGTGCTTCTACGGAATTGATGGAGAGAGGGGAGTACCGTGCTTCTATGGGATTGATGGAGAGAGGGGAGTACCGTGCTTCTATGGGACTGAGGGAGAGAGGTGTGTACAGTGCTTCTATGGGACTGATGGAGAGAGGGAAGTACAGTGCTTCTATGGGATTGATGGAGAGTTGGGAGTACCATGCTTCTATGGGACTGATGGAGAGAGGGGAGTACCGTGCTTCTATGGAATTGATGGAGAGTTGGGAGTACCATGCTTCTATGGGACTGAGGGAGAGAGGTGTGTACAGTGCTTCTATGGGACTGAGGGAGAGAGGGGAGTACAGTGCTTCTATGGGACTGGTGGAGAGAGATGAGTACAGTGCTTCTATGGGACTGATGGAGAGAAGGGAGTACAGTGCTTCTATGGGATTGACAAAGAGAGGTGAATACAGTGCTTCTATGGGATTGACGAAGAGAGGTGCGTACAGTGGTTCTATGGGATTGACGGAGAGAGGCGAGTTCAGTGTTTGGTTATTACAGTCAGTTCCCTTACCTTGAATAGACAGGCAGTAAACATTTACATAATTTATACAGGGAATTGGGATCCTTGTTCTAGTAGTGGTAAGCCATGTCAGCAATTGTAGAGGGGCCAGCTGGGAGATGTAGTTCCACTGGCAGCAGATTTTAATGTCATGATAGCTAAAGAGGGTCGCTGGACCCCTAAACACTTGGATCAAGTCTACAGCAATTGTCAATAGCAGGAGGTGGCATTTACAAGGATGGTATAAGACCCCGGGGGGCAGTCCTGTAGAGATGGTGTCTTGGTGCAGGTGTAGGAGCGGTCATGATTTTCTTGCAAGTTCAAGCAGCCAAACACACGTGTGACCTTGTAAACTAGGGGTGAGGAATCTTTTTTCTGCTAAGGGCTATCTGGATATTTATACCATCTTTCAGGGGCCATACAAATCTTGCACTAACTCCACCCATAACATACGTCAGGACATAATCTTTCATTGCACATGCCTCAGTGTTCAGTAGTGAGCACTGCATGAGCGTGTTCACAGAGCAAGAAGAAATGAATGGGCTGGCAGTTGTCAAAATACAGCTGATGGGAGTCTACCCATTGGGCCGGATGAAAGGTCATCGAGGGCCTGCGGATCTGAGGTTTCCCATCCATGTTGTAAACGTAGCACTTTACTGACTTTACAGACTTCCTTAGTACCCTCCCTGTATCTAATGCTTAGCTTATGGCATGTGGCAGCCTTCTCCGATCCCAACAGAAGTTTCTAGGCGCTACCTATTCAGCTATATGATCACTCCCTCAGATTAGATCAGATGAGAGTTTGTTCAGCTACCTTTGAGGAAGGAGGCGGAGGCACAGTGTCAGCGTGAGAAGAGGATTCTCCACCATGGAGAGCGACGGGACTTTATTCTGGATCTTCAGTCACTGAAGATTCAGAGGTGAAGTGGTTCAATCTTCACAGTGTCGCGGTGGGTGGGCAAAGACCTGTCTGGTTCATCTGAGTATGTTCAGACGATAACTCGACACAGGCACCGAAACGTGTGTCTCAATTCATTGGATTATGGCCATATGGAAGAAGTACAACTCAGCCCTTCTGAAAAATACAGAGCAGAAACTTTCTTGCCTATCATTGATCAGTTTATCACTTCTCTTGACCAACGTCTTCAAGCATATAAAGATATGTCAAGCAAATTTAGGTTTTTTAGCCATCTGAAAGAACTGTCTTCAGACGAGCTTAAGGCCACAGCAGAGCAGCTCGTCAGGTCTTATTCAGATGACTTGGACATTACATTTATCGATAAACTGTGTCAGTTTGTAACATTTGCCAATTTATTCACAGACGAGGAGCCAAAATATATCAGCACTGAACTTTTCATGTACAAGCTTATCATTTAAAAGGGTGTGCAGGAAACTTTCCCAAATATTGAGATAGTTCTAAGGATATATCTAATTTTTTTGGTAACAAACTGCAGTGGTGAGCGTTCCTTCTCAAAACTCAAATTAGTTGAAAACCGATTAAGGACATCCATGAAGCAGGAACGACTTGTAACTTTGGCTATCATGAGCATCGAGTCAGATATACTGCGTGAATTGGACTTTAGTGACATCATTAGTGATTTTACAGCACGAAAATCAAGGAAAGTGTCTGGATTGTAAAAAATGAATGATTTTACCTGAATTACTCAGCATAAATGATTTTTGTAAATAAACTTGCGTTCGTTTCATTTTAAGTTTGTGCATTACATATTGCAACAACTTGAAAAATGGGCCTCCCTCCAAAATTGGCCCCGGGCCACCCATCTCTTAAGTCCGGCCCTGTAAAGCAGAGTAACATGGCCTTCATGTAATAACATTGTGCCCAATAAATAATACAATGTGCTTTTAGTTTGATCTTGGTGTTCTTCCTTAGAGGATCACTGATAAATGTGGGCACTTAGCAATTGCTCAGTCTTCCCATCCCCAAATAGGGGCCCTGCTGATTGCTACAGACAGGTACACATTGGTAAATCCTCTGTACCTGCACAGTTAGATACAAGTCTAGCTTTGCACATGTCACTAATTAATCCGTGACATCACTAGAACATGAGTCACCGGGGTCACCACTAGTGCAGCAATTAATATACGTGTAAGGCTTATTATACTTCACAAACATGGCTGACGGCCGGATACGCAGAGCGTTGAAGCTGTTCCATTTCCAGCTTCCTGTTAAGTCCTCACAACTAAGACAAGAGAAGCAAAATGTCATTTGAATGCAATGTGTTAGCAGCATATTTTATCCGAGAATGTAATACACGATGACAAATAGTTTTCCTCTAAATTCCAGAAGTTTGCTGGGCTGGAATCCTCTAGCGTTGATGTAATCACTCAACAATTATTCTCTGTGATGCAATCTCTGAATGGTTAATAAGCCTGTAATCGGTCGCTGCTCATAAAAAGCTGGCGATCCTCCACTGGTGGAATTCAAATGAGTTTACCATTTGGAATTTGTAAAAACAAACATTGTTGCGAGGCTGTGTGTGGACGGCCGAGAGGGGAAGGAAATACCAGCTATGGACAAGGAGAAATTGCTCCACTAACTACATTATCACAGTCGTAAAACTGAAGTACTTCATTTCTGACCCAGGCCAAAGTGTTGTGTAATGAAGGAAGGAACAATCAAGAGACAACAATAAAGCAACAATGTGTGTGCTGCTACGGTATATTAAGGGCCAAGGGATTCTAGACAGCAGTGTTTACGTGACATCATGATGTCTCATCGTAGTAATCTCCATGCAAGTCAGTAATACAGAACCAAAAAATCATTAATGGAATGGTTAATACGACTCCTTAAAAAAGGTCAACTCCAAGTCCGTGTGCTGCCCTCTGCAGATATTCTCACGATCTGTACCCACTCGCCAAAGAAGGCATAAAGTGAAGCTATCAGTAGAAAATGACGTATTGTTTAACTCAGGTGTTTGTGTTAAATGTATCTTTTTAACCCCTTCACGCTGTAGCCCTTTTTCGTTTTTCGCTCCCTTCCTTCCCAGAGCCATAACTTATTTTTCAAGCAATATGGCCATGTGAGGGCTTATTTTTTGTGGGACGAGTTGTACTTTTGAACAACACCATTGACTTTACCATATCTTGTACTAGAAAACGGGAAAAAAATTCCAAGTGTGAAATTGGAAAAACAAGTGCAATCCCACACTTGCTTTTTGTTTGGCTTTTTTGCTAGGTTCACTAAATGCTAAAACTGACCTGCCATTGTGATTCTCTAGGTCATTACGAGTTCATGGACACCTAACATGTCTAGGTTGTTTTTTATCTAAGTGGTGAAAAAAAATTCCAAACTTTGCTAAAAAAAAAAAAATTGTGCCATTTTCCGATACCTGTAGCGTCTCCATTTTTCGTGATCTGGGGTTGGGTGAGGGCTTATTATTTGTGTGCCGAGCTGATGTTTTTAATGATACCACGTTTGTGCAGATACATTCTTTTGATCGCCCGTTATTGCATTTTAATGCAATGTCACGGCGACCAAAAAAACATAATTCTGGCGATCAGGTTAATGCTTTTTTTATTGATAGATCGGGCGATTCTGAACGAGGCGATACCAAATATGTGTAGGTTTGATTTTTTTATTGTTTTATTTTGGATGGGGTGAAAGGGGGTGTGATTTAAACTTTTATATTTTTTTTATTTTTTTCATATTTTTTAAAACATTTTTTTAACTTTTGCAATGCTTCAATAGCCTCCATGGGAGGCTAGAAGTTGGCACAACTTGATCGGCTCAGCTGCATAGCAGCGATCATCAGATCGCTGCTATGTAGCTGAATTGCAGGCTTGCTATGAGCGCCGACCACAGGGTGGTGCTCACAGCAGGCCGGCATCAGTAACCATAGAGGTCTCAAGGACCTCTATGGTTACTATCCTGATGCATCGCTGACCCCCGATCATGTGACGGGGGTCGGCGATGCGCTCATTTCCAGCCGCGCGTAGCTAAATGCTGCTGTCAGCTTTTGACAGCGGCATTTAACTGGTGGACCACGATTCCACCTGCCGCTATTGTGCGCACATGTCAGCTGTTCATAATGCGCCGGAGCCCACATCAAAGGGGGAGACACGACATGTGCCGTACTAGTATGGGGCATGTCGTGAAGGGGTTAAAGGGTATGTCCACCATTAGGACAACCACTTCTCACTCTGAATGTTTGCCCCAGTTAAATTGAAAACACCTATACTTATCTCCCATGTCGGCGCAGTTCCAGCAATGTTGACACTCACGTTCCCGAGGCTCACATGAGATTGTAATGACATGTGAGCCCTGCGCCCAGTCTTCACTGGTGTTGCTCTCCCCACCTTCAGATGTATAAGTGCTTAACAGGTATGCAGCGGCCAGCCGTAGCTCTCACTTCCTGTTGATTACTTGTCAAGGGTTTTCCAGAATTAGATAAATATGGCTGTTTGAAGTATTGCAGCTCAGCTCTATTAATGAATGGGGCTGAGCTGTGATACCAGTCACTACTAGGTATAGCTTTTAGTGTTGAGCATTCCGATACCGCAAGTATCGGGTATCGGCCGATACGTGCGGTATCGGAATTCCGATACCGAGTTCCGATACTTTTGTGGTATCGGGTATCGGTATCGGATCCATAGTAATGTGTAAAAAAAAGAATTAAAATAAAAAATATTGATATACTTACCTCTCCGGAGGCCCCTGGACATCACCGCTGGTAACCGGCAGCCTTCTTTGTTTAAAATGAGCGCGTTTAGGGACTCCCATGACATCACGGCTTCTGATTGGTCGCGTGCCGCTCATGTGACCGCCACGCGACCAATCAGAAGCCGCGACGTCATTCTCAGGCCCTAAACTCCTCATTCTAGGTATTTAGGACCTGAGGAATGACATCGCAGCTTCTGATTGGTCGCGTGGCGGTCACATGAGCGGCACGCGACCAATCAGAAGCCGCGACGTCATTCTCAGGTCCTAAATGCGCTCATTTTAAACAAAGAAGGCTGCCGGTTACCAGCAGTGATGTCCAGGGGCCTCCGGAGAGGTAATTATATCAATATTTTTTATTTTAATTCTTTATTTTACACATTAATATGGATCCCAGGGCCTGAAGGAGAGTTTCCTCTCCTTCAGACCCTGGGAACCATCAGGATACCTTCCGATACTTGGTGTCCCATTGACTTGTATTGGTATCGGGTATCGGTATCGGCGATATCCGATACTTTTCGGATATCGGCCGATAGTATCCGATACCGATACTTTCAAGTATCGGATGGTATCGCTCAACACTAGCGCTTACCAAATACCTGCATCTGGAACCCAAATACTTGGAGCGCTCCTGGTAGTCAGCTGTTCGTGTCGCGGCTGTGTGATAGTCACAACACATGCATGGAGAGCCCAACAAACAAACATATACTGTATGGAGCATTATATGGAGCCATAATATACTGTATGGAGCATTATATGGGGGCCATTATACTGTATGGAGAAATATATGGAGAACATTATACTGTATGGAAGATTATATGAAGCCCATTATTCTGTATGAAACATTATATGAGGTCCACTATTCTGTATGGGCATTATATGGGGTCCATTATGCTGTATGGATAATTATATGGGGTCCAATATTCTGTATGGAGCATTATATGGGGTCCATTATAATGTATGAAACAATATATGGAGCCATTATATTCTATATGGAGCACTATATGAGGCCATTATATACTATATGGAGCAATATATGGGGGCCATTATACTGTATGGAGCATGATATGGGGCTCATTTCACTGTATGGAGCATGATATGGGGCTCATTATACTGTATGGAGCAATATATGGGGCCAAATATACTGTATGGAGCAATATATGGAGCCCATTATTATGTATTGAGCATTCTATGAGGCAAATGTACTGTATGGAGCATTAAATGGGGCCCATTATACTGTATGAGCAATATATGAGACGTATAATAGTGTATGGAGCCATATATGGTGCCCATAATACTCTATGGAGGACTATGTGATGCCCATACTACTGTATGGAGGACTATGTGGTAGCCATAATACTGTATGGAGGACTATGTGGTGCCCATAATACTCTATGGAGGACTATGTGATGCCCATAATACTGTATGTAGGACTCTATGATGCCCATAATACTGTATGGAGGACTATGTGGTGTCCATAATACTATATGGATGACGATACTGTCCATTCTAACACTCTGTATGACTGCAGACTTTTGAATGCCCCCTCAGCAGTGTGCGCTGTGAGGATTCGCTAGTTTCTAAGCTATTGTAGCATTTACAATAGATGTCACTCATGTAATGTGAAAAGTAAGTGAAATATTTGTCATTTTAGGACAACTATATTTCTTAACTGTGCATCATGAATTGTGGTATTTGGTAAAGGGACCAAATACAATACAAGTCAATGGGACACCAAGTATCGGAAGGTATCCTGATGGTTCCCAGGGTCTGAAGGAGAGGAAACTCTCCTTCAGGCCCTGGGATCCATATTAATGTGTAAAATAAAACAATAAAAAAATCAAACCTACACATATTTTGTATCGTCGTGTTCATAATCGACTTATCTATAAATAAACAAAGGATTAACCTGATCGCTAAACGGCGTAGCAAGATTAAAATTCAAAACGCCAGAACTACTTTTTTTGGTCACCGCGACATTGCATTAAAATGCAATACCGGGAGATCAAAAGAACGTATCTGCACCAACATGATATCATTAAAAATGTCAGCTCAGCACACAAAAAATAAGCCCTCAGAGAACCCCAGATAACAAACAATTAAGATGCCACAAGTATCGGAAAAATGCGCAATTATTATTATTTTTTTTAAAGCAAAGTTTGGAATTTTTTTTCACCACTCAGATAAAAAAGAACCTAGACATGTTTGATGTCTATGAACTCGTAATGACATGGAGAATCATATTGGCAGGTCAGTTTTAAAATTTAGTGAACCAAATAAAAAGGCCAAACAAAAAACAAGTGTGGCCAACAAAGTCCAAAAGAAGAAATATGAATACCCGCACTGCTGTCATATGCGATCACTTATCAGCGTGCTATTCAGTGCTGTACCAGTACCTCTACCTCCTCCTGGTTGTGTGGGCACTAGGGGTGCATAACCAAAAAAGTGCATTGAATCCCAAAACCAGAGAAAAAAGTAGTTAGCACTCACCAAGCCCACTGCTGTAACAAGTCTTTATTAGGACATGGACAGGGAGAACATCATGTCTAAAGGATGACAGCTGTTTCGCGCTATATGCGCTTCCACAGATCCCGAGGCTGATTGCCTCCATGCCACACCGCATTGATGCAGTAATTGATGCAAAAGGAGCCATGACCAAGTATTGAGTGCATTTACTGAACATACATTTCAGTAGGCCAACATTTCGGATTTTAAAATAATTTTTCAAGCTGGTGTTATAAAGTATTCTAATTTACTGAGACAATGTCTTTTGGGTTTTCATTGGCTGTAAGCCATAATCATCAACATTAACAGAAATAAACACTTGAAATAGATCACTCTGTAAGGACTCTATATAATATGAGACTCAGTTTTTGTATTGAAGAACTGAAGTAAATTAACTTTTTGATGATATTCTAATTTTGTGAGAAGCACCTGTATGTGTGGTACTCACTTCAGGTCAGCTTGCAGATTTTCAATTGGATTCAGGTAGGACCATTGCAAAACTGTGATCTTCTTTTGGCAAAGCCATTCTTTTGTTGATTGGAGGTATGCTTAGGATCATTGTTGTTTTGAAAAGTGAAAATCCTTTTCATCTTCAGATTTTTAGCAGCGACCTGTCTTGCACACTTGACTGATGTTTGGAACTGTTCATAATTCCTTCCACCTTGATGAAAGACCTAGTTTCAGCTGCTGAAAAACAGCCTCAAAGCATAAGGTCTCTTCCAACATGCTTCATTGTGGGTATGGTGTGCTTTTGGTGATGCACAGTGTTGATTTTGCACGAAACATAACTTTTGTAATTATAGCCAAAAAGTTCAATCTTGGTCTCATCAGACCATAACATATTCCCACATGCTTTTTGCAGACTTAATGTAGTTTTTGACAAAACATAGCCAAGATTGAATGTTTTCCTTTATAAGAAAAGTCTTCCATCCTGCCACCTTAGCCCACAGGTCAGACATTTGAAGAATATGGGACATTTTTGTACAAGCAAAACGCTACCAGTATTTGCGAAAAATTCCTGCAGCTCCTTTTATCTTGCTGTTGAAACATTTGTTTGTATCCTTCTCCTGAATGGTAACTTTCAACAATGAGATTCCTGACATTAGCAGACCCGCTTGCATACAAAAGATGCTGATTTTTAGAAATCTCCCACAGAGTCTTTTAAATAGCATCTTCTAGCTAATTAAATATTTAATTTGCAGGACAGATATCTAATATCCCATTAAATATTACTGTCAGATTACAGGTGCACTGTATGGTCATGCTTTAGAATTCAAATGTAGCAGAGCTAAGTTTACTGACTAAATTTATCTCTCCTAATCTGTAGGCCATTCTGGGCGTTACATTCTAGTTTATAAGAGAAATGATCAGTAGAGAGCATATACAATTATGTGTAGCCTTAGTGTTCTTTTTATTATTAGAGATATATTCATTTTTTTATTAGATATAAATGCTGCGCAAAGCTCATACGTCATGTAAAAAAACTGAAAATCTCAGTACACTGCTAAAAATCGTCTTTAAACATGAATAGGATTATACACAATTTGGATAATAGACTCTTTTAAAGATTTCGGCCTGTAAAGGTTGAAATCATTGGGATTAGGGGATAAAGAATGATTTTAGTGGAAATCTGCTCATTGGCATTAGTGAGCTAAATGCGTCAAACCAGTAAGAGTTTTTGGCAAATCATTTTCTCTTGTCATGAGGAATACAATCAGATAGCTGTCTCTCAGTCTATCAAAGTATTAACTGCTACAATCCAAACCCTTAAAACCGAGCTTCTATTTCAATATTAGGGAGTGGACATAAGTGCTGAAGGCAATCATATTTCTGTTCCCCCATTCCTTTCTTTATGATGTCTTACATTATATCTGGTTTAATCCTCCATTCACATTCATGATCTTTGAAGGAACAATGTATTCTATTATTCATGTGTTTCTTAATGGAATTTCAAGGAGACACATCGGTAGAACAGAAGTATCAACATATGAAACCAGATTTAGCAACGTTTATAATTACATAGTCATAATAACCCAATACCTTCCTCTGTCTTCATCCCGCTCTGCACATCACTTTCTTAACATGTTTCATGGTGACAGCTAAGCCTAGAACATGGTTGGGTATATTTTTTATAGCTGGGTATAGAGGGTAGTTAATGTTGGGGAAAATCACTTAGGGCTCGTTTACATGAGTAGATGATCGTTTAACCCTTTAGTGACCGAGCCAATTTTAACCTTAACCCCTTTCTGACATTGGATGTACTATTCCGTCCATGTGGGGTGGGCCCTAATTCCCAAGGACGGAATAGTACGTCCAGCGCGATCGTCCGTGCTCACGGGGGGGAGCGTGGCCAATCACGGCCAGGTGTCAGCTGACTATCACAGCTGACATCCGGCACTATGTGCCAGGAGCGGTCACGGACCGCTCCCTGCACATTAACCCCCAGCACACCGCGATCAAACATGCAAATCGCAGTGTGCCGGCGGTATAGGGAAGCATCGCGCAGGGAGGGGACTCCCTGCGTGCTTCCCTGAGACGATCGGTACAAGGCAATGTGCTCACCTTGTACCGAGCGTCTCCTCCCTGCAGGCCCCGGATCCAAAATGGTCGCGGGGCTACTTCCGGGTCCTGCAGGGAGTACTTTTAGGTCCAGAGCAGGCTCTGGTAACTAAGCAGCAGGGCACATCAGATCGCTGATCTGACACAGTGCTCTGCAAAGTGTCAGATCAGCGATCTGTCACTATACAGTGATGTCCCCCGGGGACAAAGTAAAAAAGAAAAAAAAAATGTTTTAGATGTGTAAAAAAAAAAAAAAAAAAATTCCTAAATAAAGAAAAAAAAAATATATTGTTCCCATAAATACATTTCTTTATCTAAATGAAAAAAAACCAATAAAAGTGCACATATTTAGTATCGCCTTGTCCGTAACGACCCGACCTATAAAACTTTCCCACTAGTTAACCCTTTCAGTGAACACCGTAAAAAAAAGGCAAAAAACAACGCTTTATTACCATACCACCGAACAAAAAGTGGAATAACACGCGACCAAAAAGACAGATATAAATAACAATGGTACCACTGAAAACATCATCTTGTCCCGCAAAAAATAAGCCACCATACAGCATCATCAGCAAAAAAATAAAAAAATTACAGTTCTCAGAATAAAGCAATGCAAAAATAATTATTTTTTCTATAAAATAGTTTTTATCGTATAAAAAGCACCAAAACATAAAAAAAGATATAAATGAGGTATCGCTGTAATCATACTAACCCGAAGAATAAAACTGCTTTATCCATTTTACCAAACGTGGAACGGTATAAACGCCCCCCCCCCAAAGAAATTCATGAATAGCTGGTTTTTGGTCATTCTGCCTAACAAAAATCGGAATAAAAAGCGATCAAAAAATGTCACGTGCCCAAAAATGTTACCAATAAAAACGTCAACTCATCCCGCAAAAAACAAGACCTCACATGACTCTGTGGACCAAAATATGGAAAAATTATAGGTCTCAAAATGTGGTAACGCAAAAAATATTTTTTGCAATAAAAAACGTCTTTTAGTGTGTGACGGCTGCCAATCATAAAAATCCGCTAGAAAACCCGCTATAAAAGTAAATCAAACCCCCCTTCATCACCCCCTTAGTTAGGGAAACATTTAAAAAATTAAAAAAATGTATTTATTTCCATTTCCCCATTAGGGCTAGGGTTAGGGCTAGGGTTAGGGCTAGGGATAGGGTTAGGGTTAGGGCTAGGGTTAGGGTTAGGGCTGGGGTTAGGGTTAGGGTTAGGTTTAGGGCTAGGGTTAGGGTTGGGGTTAAGGTTAGGGCTAGGGTTGGGGCTAGGGTTGGGGCTAGGGTTAGGGTTGGGGCTAAAGTTAGGGTTAGGGTTACATTTACGGTTGGGATTAGGGTTAGGGATGTGTCAGGGATAGGGGTGTGGTTAGAGTTATGGTTGGGATTAGGGGTGTGTTGGGGTTAGGGTTTCAGTTAGAATTGGGGGTTTCCACTGTTTAGGCACATCAGGGCTCTCCAAACGCGACATGGCGTCCGATCTCAATTCCAGCCAATTCTGTGGTGAAAAAGTAAAACAGTGGTCCTTCCCTTCCGAGCTCTCACGTGCGCCCAAACGGGTTTACCCCAACATATGGGGTATCAGCATACTCAGGACAAATTGGACAACAACTATTGGGGTCCAATTTCTCTTGTTGACCTTGGGAAAATAAAAATTTGGGGGTCTAAAAAAACATTTTTGTGGGAAAAAAATTAATTTTTATTTTCACGATTCTGTGTTATGTAGTTATGTAGTGAAACACTTGGGGGTTCAAAGCTGTCAAAATACATCTAGATAAGTTCCTTAGGGGGTCTACTTTCCAAAATGGTGTCACTTCTGCGGGGTTTCTACTGTTTAAGTGCATCAGGGGCTCTGCAAATGCAACGTGACGCCTGCAGACCAATCCATCTGTCTGCATTCCAAATGGCGCTCCTTCCCTTCTGAGCTCTGCCATGTGCACAAACGGCGGTTCCCCCCCACATATGGGGTATTAGCGTACTCAGAACAAATTGGATAACAACTTTTGGGGTCAAATTTTTCCTGTTACCCTTCGGAAAATACAAAACTGGGGGCTAAAAAATAATTTTTGTGAAAAAAAAAAATTATTTTCACGGCTCTGCATTATAAACTGTAGTAAACTGTCAAAACACAGCTAGATAAGTTCCTTAGGGGGTCTACTTTCCAAAATGGTGTCACTTGTGGGGGGTTTCAATGTTTAGGCCCATCAGGGGCTCTCCAAACTTGAAATGGTGTGCCATCTCAATTCCAGTCAATTTTGCATTGAAAAGTCAAATGGCGCTCCTTCCCTTCCAAGCTCTGTCATGCGCACAAACGGTGGTTCCCCCCACATATGGGGTATCAGCGTATTCAGGACAAATTGGATAACAACTTTTGGGGTCAAATTTTTCCTGTTACCCTTTGAAAAATACAAAACTGGGGGCTAAAAAATAATTTTTGTGAAAAATTTTTTTTTATTTTCACGGCTCTGCATTATAAACTGTAGTGAAACATTTGGGGGTTCAAAGCTGTCAAAACACAGCTAGATAAGTTCCTTAGGGGGTCTACTTTCCAAAATGGTGTCACTTGTGGGGGGTTTCAATGTTTAGGCCCATCAGGAGCTCTCCAAACGTGACATAGTGTCCCATCTCAATTCCAGTCAATTTTGCATTGAAAAGTCAAATGGCGCTCCTTCCCTTCCGAGCTCTGCCATGCACCCAATCCTCATAAAGGGACAGTGGTCAGAATTGTAAAAATTTGCCTGGTCATTAACATGCAAACCACCCTTGGGGGTAAAGGGGTTAAAGAAAACAATGTCAGAATTGCCAAGATCGTTGAAGCATTCCAGATTTATAACCTCATAAAGGGACAGTGGTCAGAATTGTAAAAATTGGCCCGGTCATTAACGTGCAAACCACCCTTGGGGGTAAAGGGGTTAAAGGGGTTGACCAGGCCATATTTTTTTTAATCTCACCAGTGTCACTTTGTAAGTTTTCTGGATTGGGACTGCTGTTTTTTTGTTATAATCACCACATACCAGGTTATTTCACTGGGCAATGGGAAATTACTACCAATACTATGCCTATATAGCACTAATCTGTAGTCACTCTCTATTTCCCTATTCCCTTTGAGCTAGTGGCCACATACAGTCTCATAGTTGATTTTCTTAGCACCTTATAATACACAGACGCATACCGTATATACTCGTGTATAAGCTGACCAGAGTATAAGCTGAGGCACCTAATTTTGCCTCGAAAAACTGGGAAAACTTATTGACTCAAGTATAAGCCGGAATGTTTTGTCCCCTAATCCCTATTTCCCCATTTCTTCACCAAGAGTATCACGTGTACACCAATTATTACTAAAAAAAACTAGTGAAATAACATTGGAGGTGTGTTCCTCAGAACGTACAAAAAAGATTCATGAAAGTGACAGTGGAAAAAAATGCAAATTGTAAATTTTCAAACTCGTGTTGCATAAACTGCATAAAAAATGGTGGTATCAAACTACTCACTACCTCCCTAGATAAAAACATTAGAGGGTATAATTTACAAAAAACACATAGGGGGTTTCTGTTGCTCTTGAACCACACAGGTTCTGTAAATCTATTCCAAATGGAGCCACATTTGTCTTCCAAAATTCAAATTGTTCCCCTTCTATTCCAAGCCCTAACAGAACTTTTTGACTACATTTTGGGTAGTGCCACTCGCATATTTTGTGTGGTCTAACTATCTGATTTAAGGGCACAACATTTTATCCCCTTTCCGACATCAGGCATACATTTATGCCAATTTTGGACTGCCTCGCGTTGATGTGGGCTTCGGCGCTGAGCTCACATCTTTCCCGATACGTGTTAGCTGTTTTGAACAGCTGACATGTGCCCGAAACAGCCGTTGGTGGAATCAGCTATTAACCTATTAAATGCCACTGTCAAACGCTAACAGCAGCATTTAACATTAATTTCCGTCAATTGTGCCGGAAATCCGCACACCGGTGACCCCATCACGTGATCGCGGGTCACCGATGTGTTGGCATGGCAACTAGAGGTCTCCTGGAGACATCTATGGTTGTCACTGCCATGATTAGTGTCTATGAATTCATAATGAGTAAGTACATACAAAACCCGGCACTCAATTGACTGATACAGCGGTGGACACCGCGAGGCCAGCCAACACTAAGGCTGTACATATTCTCTCTCTTCATATGAACCAGCGTTGCATCCTAGGCATTACCGGCAGCGTGTATAGCCACTAATACCCATCTCCTATCCCATTATATGTTACTGACGAAGGTCCTTTTGTGTGACCAAAAACGTTTTTTTCTTGGGATACAGTAAATTATCCATTTCTTCTCACCACAAAGTTGCGTTCCGGGTTTTGTATTTACTTGTCATAACGGTTTGGGAACCTACCCGTGCACCTTCCTAGGTTGTGCACACGTCTATTTATCACTATGAACTCATAATGAACTGGAGAATCATAATGGCAGGTCAGTTTTAGCATTTAGTGAACCTAGTAAAAAAGCCAACTAAAAAACAAGTGTGGGATTACACGTTATTTGCAATTTCACCGCACTTGGAATTTTTTTTACCATTTTTGAGTACACGACATGATAAAACCAATGGTGCGGTTCAAAGGTACAACTCGTCCCACAAAAACAAGACCTCACATCATCATTTTGACCAAAAAATAAAAAAAGTTATGGCTCTGGGAAGATGGGGAGCAAAAAATGAAAATGCAAAACCAAAAATACCTCTAGTCGTTAAGGGGTTAAAGTTTGAAAACTGGAAAAATTTTAAATTTTCATAAATAAGCGAAATTCAGATTGACCAAAATTTACCACTAACATGAAGTACAACACGTCACAAAAAAAAAAACAGTCTCAGAATCACTGGAATACATTGAAGCATTCCAGAGTTATTACCACATAAAGTGACACTGGTCAGATTTCTAAAATTTGGCCTGGTCATTAAGGTCAAAATTAGCTCTGTCACTAAGGGGTTAAACTGAAAAAGTATTTAATTTAGAAGCTCTCTAAAGTCAAATGTTGTAGGTCAGGCTGGTGAGCTACATGATATCTTACACTTGTACTACATCAACTGAAAAAAGATCTTTGTGCTGTTCTGTATAGTATAGGTTTCAGGATTGTCCCACTTAACGCACAATCAGCTATTTAATGCGATGTAATCAGTGTTAGTTTGCTCCTGGTGCCTCTTGAAAGTTTTCTGCATTCACATTTCTTTGACCATGTCCTTTTTGTTATGTAATTTACTCAATTGTTTGGTCCCGTTTCCCCATATACTTAGCTAAAATGTTATCTGTAGAGAAAGGCTTCGCTCTAATATTATTATTATTATTTATTATTATTATAGCGCCATTTATTCCATGGTGCTTTACATATGAGGAGAGGTATACATAATAAAAACAAGTACAATAATCTTAATTAAACAAAACAAGTCACAACTGGTACAGGAGGAGAGAGGACCCTGTCCGCGAGGGCTCACAATCTACACCATCTGTTTCTTGATATTGATATGTTGTTATCATTGTATTTATCTAACACTATTACTACTTGCTGCAAGTGAATAAAGCTTTTTACATGCTTAAAATTACAGTGGTCCCAAGAGTAGGGATAAAGCATAACTAAGAAAATCAACAGAAATGCAATTGAAACAACTGGCAGGTAGTATGAATCTCAGTGTGTCCTATGCGATGTTTATACAGTAATCTTACTGTATCCCATGTGATGTGTACATTGTCCAGTGTATCCTAGTGATGTATACTGCAGTCTCCATGTATCCTATGTGATCTGTACATCAGTCTCAGTGTATCCTATGTGATGCATACACAGCAGTTTCAGTGTATCGTACATGATTTATTTACAGCAGTCTCAGTGTGTCCTATATGATGAATACAGCATTGTCTATGTCCCCTGTGTGATGTATACAGCAGCCTCTGTGTCTTATGTGATGAATATAGCAGAGTCTCAGTGTTTCCTATGTGATATATATCCAGCAGTCTCAATGTATCTTATGTGATATATATACCGCGGCCTCAGTGTTTCCTACATGATGTATATTCAGCAGTATTCGTATATCCTATGTGATGTATACAGCAGTCTCAGTCTCTCCTATGTAATGTATATACAGCAGTCTTAATGTTTCTTTTGTGATGTACACATCAGTCTTAGTGTATCCCATGTGATGTATACAGAAGTCTTTGTGTCTCCTATGTGATGTATATACAGCAGTCTTGGTGTATCCCATATGATGTATATACATCAGTCTTTATGTCTTCTTTGCAATGTATACTGCAGACCTCCAACAGCTCAAGTTCTGTAAACTTTATGTGAGCAGTGATGAATTTCCCATCTTGATGAGACATGCAGTATAAAATGCAGCTGTATTAGGAATAGCTTACTGCAGAAATCAGTTCTTTTCAAAACTTATCACAAACAGTCGACTGGTGTCCACAATCGACATAAACCTGGAAAAGCAGTTGGCAGAACCATCATTATCAATACTGCATAACATCACAGCCTCACTATAGAGAAGCAGTTGCAGCAGTCACATTAAAGGGTCCGTTATTTAAATGTTTGACCAAATATAGCAGGATAATTTTTAAGTTGATAATTTTGTGCGGCCCTCAAATAATGGTATAAATATCCAGATAGCCCTTGGTAAAAAAAAAAAAAAGGTACTCCACCCTTTAGCTAGACGAACGACCATTAAAATCAGTGTAGAGGTACCGTCACATTTAGCGACGCACCAGCGATATAGACAACGATCCGACCTAAACTAGATCGCTGCAGCGTCGCTGTTTAGGTCGCTGTAGAGATGTCAAACACGGCAACTCCAGAACGATGCAGGAGCGATCCAGTGATGTACTTATCGTTCTCGCTGGTTGTTAGCTCCGTGAAAAAACATTGCAGGCATCGTTGCTTTTGCTGTCAAACATGACGAATCACGCCGACCTGACGACCAAATAAAGTTCTGGACGTTCAGCTACGACCAGCGATGTCACAGCAGGATCCTGATCGCTGCTGCGTGTCAAACACAACGAGATCGCTATCCAGGACGCTGCAACGTCACGGATCGCTGTCGTTCTCGTTGTAAAGTTGCTCAGTGTGAAGGTACCTTTAGTTGCATCCATCTGAATTTATGATGTAATTATTTGTAGAGCACTGTAGGGAAATTAAAAAAATAAAAAAATCGTACAATTACGCCTGTCTATCTGTTGGGACCAGCACCAATCGCCAGAACGAGGTACTTTTATCCCCCCATTAGAAGGAGCGGTATGCCTGACTCCCGCTCCATTCTTCATATCTATGTGGCTGCCAGAGAAAGCCAAATACATAGCTTTGACATTCAGAAAGAGATGGCTATGGCATGCTTTTCTGTTTTTGTCATTATATTCACTATAGGATTTCAAAACCACCAGAAAAATCCATATTACAATGTACAAAATACTACTTTGGGCTTCTCCCTCATATTTTGTTTTCTCATTTTCAAAAAATGAGATGAAATTCCAGCATTTTCATTGTTCTTTTTTTAAGCATTCCAAGTGACATAAGTATGAGGAGGCTTAAAAGTTGCATGAAAGTCACCTAATTGCTGCACATTGAACACAAATGTTTGTTTTATGAAAGTGTAAGGATATGAATAGCTGCCAACCTGTGCAACTCATTTATCCCCTGACATCAGTCAGACAACAGTTTGGCAGCTCCATAGGCTAAATTAAAATTCTAGTTAAAGGGAACCTGTCACCCTCAAAGTGGAAGGTGAGCCAAGCCCACTGGCATCAGGGGCTTATCTACAGCATTCTGGAATGCTGTAGATAAGCCCCCGATGTATCCTGAAAGATGAGAAAAAGAGGTTATATTATACTCACCCCGGGGCGTTTCCGCTGCGGGCCGGTCCCATGGGTGTCACGGTCCGGTCCGGGGCCTCCCATCTTAATATGATGACGTCCTCTTCTTGTCTTCACGCTGCGGCTCCAGCGCAGGCGTGCTTTGTCTGCCCTGTTGAGGGCAGAGCAAAGTACTGCAGTGCACAGGCGCCAGGCCTCTCTGACCTTTCCCGGCGCCTGCAGAATGCTGTAGATAAGCCCCTGATGCCGATGGGCTTAGCTCAACTTCCATTTTGGGGGTGACAGGTTCCCTTTAAATTAGTATTGAAATTGTTAAATGGGAAATGTACTTTCAACAAACTTTGCATAAATCAATGATACACGCGAATACAAGAAAGCATGGCTGCCACTAGAAATTTCGGGGCCCCATACTGGCAAAATTTTCGGGGCCCCCTTGAGACTCCACCCAGGCTCCACCCCAGCCCCACCTCCACCCCTAGAACTGTCCACAGTCCCACCTCCACCCCTCGAACTGTCACAGTCCCACCGCTCTGTCTTGGAAAAACTCCACTTCTCACCTATCACACATTAACAGTTCCCATCACCAGATCACACATATAGCCGGCAGCTTTTGTTTTGGCCAAAAGATTTTTTAAGCTGCACCATAACATGGTAGACACATGTGCATTTCCCAATGAAATTAATAGGAAGAGTATTTGAGGTGCTTTTTATGTGGCTTTTGAAGCAGATTAATTTAATAATCCACATCCACAAAAAAAATCTGTAAACATAGCTTAAGGTCTCATTCAGACATCCAATTTTTTTAATGCATACAAGAAAAAATGGACCGTCTGCCATCAGGGTGCTCAATCTTAATTTCATCCAATTTTGTCGCTTGTGTCCTTTTTTTTATCAACGATGTGGTATCTGTTTTTGTCATATGCAAAAAATACCAAGTTATCAATTAAACTGTTAAAACCGAACAGCACGCTGATCACACATGAATGGCATTCGAGTGCTACACTTTTTTCACCGACCTGTTGACTTGCATAGACAAGTTTTAAGACATGATTCAATCAAAAACGGACATTTCCATTTTTCTCAATTGATCTAGAAGAAAACACAGACATGTAACAGTCATTACTTACCAGAAAATCAAATGTTCCTTTTGTTAGAAATGGATGTGAATGAAGTTTTTAGGGAGAGATTTTCTTCACTGTTGTCAATGAGTTCAGCACATAGAAAGACAAAAAAACTGTTTCATTTATGAACTCTTCATACAACAGCCCAGATCCTGATTTTATTAGTATAAGATGGAGCTTGTTTCATGACCAATTAACTGTTGTTGGGCTTTCAAAAAAGGAGGTCACAGCACAGGCTGGCAAGGTTGTAAGCATGTAGGGTTGACTAATGCTATAAATTAAATTACCGTATTTTTTGGACTATAAGACGCTCCGGACCATAAGACGCACCCCAAATTTTCAGAAGAAAAATTGGGAAAAAAAAATAATGCGTCACATGAGGGTCCGTCCTATAGTTCAAATTATTCAGCTTACTTGGGGGGGTAGGGTGTGATAGGGAGCGCTGGCGGAGAGGGGTCTTAGGAGGTGTTCTGGCTCATTCCAGGCTGGTGCAGCAGGCTTGGTGGTGTAGGGGCTCCACCATTTTTTGAAAGCCCCACACATCCATCCCATGCTGATGTGCAGCACTTTTGCAGATGACCGGTGGTGTGGGGGCTCCACTGGTGTTTTGTGAAAGGCCAGAGCCCCCGCACTTCCATTGCTGTAATGATGAGTTGATCTTCATGAAAATGGCCACCGGAGCGGCGCATGCGTAGAATGAGATCTCAGTGCTGAGATCTCTGCACCGTCTCGTCTCATTCTGCGCAAGCGCCGCCTCTGGCGGCCATTTTCATGAAGATCAACTCATCATTACAACAATGGAATTGCGGGTGCTCCGGCCTTTCACAAAAAGCTGGCAGAGCACCCGCACCACCGATCATCTGCAAAAGTGCCGCTCACCAGCCCAGGATGGATCTGTGGTGGCTCCGGGATTTCCACAAATGTCGGCGGAGCCCCCACACCACCAATCATCTGCCAAACTGCTGCGCATCAGCCTGGGATGTGTCTCCTGGTAAGTGCATCCTGACTATAAGACGCACCCCCATTGTATGAGGGCTAGTCCAGGGTGGGAATGTTATTGAATATTCATAGGCAGTCATTTGCTTAAAAAATTCAGATGATATTTGGAAAGGTAACAATATAAGATAAATGAAAGAAAATACTTGTAAAATATTTGTACAGATAAATCATAAAAAACAGCAATTTAAGCAATTATATCCTCTTTTTTCAAAACGAATTTCTTATGATATTGTAATAATAATGTCTTGTTAGTAATACTGAAATGATAAACTGATACTGGTGAAGTGAGAAGATTCCTGAGTATCTAATTAGCACCATTTCTCATTCTAGATATATGAAGAATAAGAGATGAACTTGGAGCAGGACCGTTCCTTTGTGTGCAATGCTAATGGCTGCTCACAGGTAAGTGCATGAGATTGTTTTATAAGGATGATTTGTATTGTAATCTACAAAAGGTTTTTTTTTTATTGCAAAGGCCACTGTATCTGAATTCAAAAGCAAGTTATTATATCAAAACCAGTAACAGGTGAAGTGTAGTCAGGAGCGAATCTTTTGAAATTCAGCTTTGCTAGCTTTATCTAAAGATCTCAAAAATTTGATTCACAGTGAACTGATACTCTGTGGATCACAAGTACTACAATGGCCCTTAGAAGACATGAAAAACACACTGACATCTCCATTTTAAAGCTCTTAACCTCATATAGACTTAACTAGATGGTGGCCCGATTCTAACGCATCGGGTATTCTAGAATATGCATGTCCACGTAGTATATTGCCCAACCACGTAGTATATTGCCCAGTCACGTAGTATATTGTCCAGCCACGTAGTATATTGCCCAGCCACGTAGTATATTGCCCAGCCACATAGTATATTGCCCAGTCACGTAGTATATTGCCCAGCCACGTAGTATATTGCCCAGACACGTAGTATATTGCCCAGTGACGTAGTATATTGCCCAGTGACGTAGTATATTGTGCAGCCACGTAGTATATTGTCCAGTTACGTAGTATATTGCTGAGCCACGTAGTATATTGCGCAGCCACGCAGTATATTGCCCAGTGATGTAGTATACAGCACAGAGCCACGTAGTATATTGGTCAGTCACATAGTATATTGCCCAGGTACATAGTATATTGCCCAGCCACGTTTGTCACAGATTAAAAAACAAAACAAAAAACATATACTCACCTTTCCGAGGGCCCGTTGTAGTCCACGGCAGCTTCCGGTCCCAGGGTTGGTATGAGCGCAGGACCTGTGATGACGTTGCGGTCACATGACAGTGACGTCAGGGCAGGTCCTTGTCGCGCAGGCGCGCAGGGCCTGTGATGACATCGCGGTCACATGAGCATGACGTCATGGCAGGTCCTTCTGCCACCGGAACCTGCAACAGAAGATGGCGGCCGGCGCAAGCTGCAATGGAGGGTGAGTATAGAAGGTTTTTTTTTATTATTATTTTTAACATTACATTTTTTACTATTGATGCCGCATAGGCAGCATCAATAGTAAAAATTTGTAGACACACAGGGTTAATAGCGGCGGTAACGGAGTGCGTTACCCGCAGCATAATGCGGTCCGTTACCGCCGGCATTAACCCTGTGTTAGCGGTGACCGGAGGGGAGTATGTGGGTGACAGGCACTGACTGTGGGGAGTAAGGAGCGGCCATTTTTTCCTGACTGTGTCCGTCGCTGATTGGTCGCGGCAGCCATGTCTGGCAGCCGCCGAGACCAATCAGCAAATGAATAACCATGACAGAAAGACAGACAGACAGACGGATAGACGGAAGTGACCCTTAGACAATTATATAGTAGATACTGACAAAATGACCTTAACACAAGTGGCTATTGGTAAAAAGAAGGAAATTGTTCTTCTATATATTCAATGTAATAATCTCATTATTTTTCTAATATGCTTTAATTAAAATTTTTCTACTGTTTCCTCTCTGCACTTCCTGTTTCATGACATTTCGTTCGAGAATCCCCAGTGCATGCTGGGATACTCAAATGAGATGTCATCATGGGTCGAGGATGCCGCAGCCTCTGTTTCCACCCTATAAGAACCGTCACTTTTGGGAGTGTGGCTGGCCTCTGCTTTTCCTGCTTGCTGTGTTATCTCCTTACAATGCTCGCTGACAGTGCGCTCGCTTGCTGTCTCATCACATCTCATCAAAGCCAGTGAGGGAGCGCACTGTCATTGTGCATTTAAAGGAATATAGCACAGTGACAAAATCCTACTGAGCATATGTAGGGAATTGACAAACAACGCATGCTCAGTAAAGCAGGGACTAACCCAGCCCCTGAAATGGACGTCATTGATGATGCTTCATTTCAGGCTGGTTACAGAGACTGTGGTAATCACAGCAGCCTCTTCTTCCTGATAACATCTCATTTGAGCATCCCAGCACGCACTGGAGATTCTCAAACTCAATTAAAACAAATAAGAAGGTAAAAAAATAGCATTTAAATAGAGTAGAGAGGGATTGATAAAGAATTTTTAATTAAAGTATTTTAGAAAAGCAATTATATTAATATATTAAATAGACAGACATTTAGGATTAAACCAATGTTTGTTTTGGATCACCCCTTTATAGTTGTTGGCAGCACCTTTGGGGACTTTTTTTACTTAAATGCATATATCTGCAGCTAAAAATCATTTTTGCATTTGGGTTTTCTTATCCATTTTGCAGCTACTTTTAAGTGGCTTTTTTTTTCTTGCACGTTCAACTTTGCGTATCATAAATCAGCAGAGAAGATAGATACAAGTGTTACAAACGCCAAGTCAGCGGGCTGACTGATTGATTCCCAGTTAATTCATTCTGAAGCCAGCAATAGGCAATGCTACATAGAGGCTGTACGAGGGAAACTACAACATTTTCAATTAAACCCAATTGCAGAAAAATTAATTTTAGCCCCAATTCATGCATTTAAGTAAGAAAAAAAGAAAGTCACCCAAGTGGATGATGCCTTTTAATAGGACTTAAGTAATATTTTACCTCCAGCCCTGCAAACATTAAAGGGAACCTGTCAAGTAAAAAATGATATTAACTTGCAGATATGCGTTTAACACCTTAGTGACCGAGCTAATTTTGACCTTAATGACCAAGCCAATTTTTACAATTCTGACCACTGTCACTTTATGAGGTTGTAGCTCTGGAATGCTTCAATGTATCCCACTGATTCTGAGATAGTTTTTTCATAACATATTGTACTTCATGTTAGTGGTAAAATTTCTTCAATAAGACCTGCATTTATTTATGGAAAAAATGGAAATTTGTCAAAAATTTTGAAAATTTAGCAATTTTTAAACTTTTAATTTTTGTGCCCTTAAATCAGAGAGTCATGCCACTTAAAATAGCTAATAAATAGCATTTCCTGCATGTCTACTTTACATCAGCACAATCTTGGAAAATAATTTTTCTTTGTTAGGAAGTTATAAGGTTTAAAGGTTGACCATAAATTTCTCATTTTTCCAACAAAATTTACAAAATCATTTTTTTAGGGGCCACGTCACATTTGAAGTGATCTTGAGGGGGGCAATATGACAGAAAATACCCCAAAGTGACACCATTCTAAAAACTGCACCCCTCAAGGTTCTCAAAACCACATTCAAGAAGTTAATTAACTCTTCGGGTATTTCATGAGAACTAAAGCAATGTGGAAGGAAAAAATTAACATTCAACTTTTTTTTTTACAAAAAATTAACTTTAGATCCAAACTTTTTTATTTTCACAAGTGTATCAGGAGAAAATAGACCACAAAATTTGTTGTGCAATTTCTTCTGAGTACACTGATACCCCATATGCGGGAGAAATCCACTGTTTGGGTGCATGGCAGGGCTCAGGGAGGGAGCACCATTTGATTCTTTGAACGCAAAATTGGTTGGAATCTATGGCAGGCACCATGTTGCGTTTGGAGAACCCTGATGTGCCTAAACACTGAAAAACCCCAAATTTTAACTCCAACCCTAACACAGCCCTAAATCCAATCCTAACTCCAATCCCACCCTAACACAATCCTAACCCCAACACAACCCTAACCCCAACACAACCCCATCCCCAACCCAAACCACAACCCTAACCCTAACACAACCCTAAACACAGCTCTAACCCCAGTTCTAACCCCAACCCCAACCCTAATCCCAACCCTAACCCTAACTTCAAAGAATGGAAAAAAAATACTATTTATTTTATTTTATTATTTTTATCTAACTAAGGGGGTGACAAAGGATGATTTTATTTACTATTCTTTTTTATTTTGATCACTATGATAAGGTCTATCACAGTGATCAAAATAAACTAATAGGAAAAATCTCCTATTGTTGCCGGGTACTGGTCAGCAGATCTCTGCGAGTACACTGTGTATGTGCTCACCATTTTCATCCAGGAAGATGACATGGAGGGCCAGGGGACAGAGCAGGAGGATCTGGGGATGGTGGAGGTACCCCTGATAGCCGAGACCTCAGAGATTTTCCGACGCTGCCGGGCACTGTACCCTTATTTCTCAGCGCTGTTAAAAAGCAGCACTGAGGAATTAGTACCCTTAACTGCCACTGTTAAAAGGTGTACTGGCGGCCGTTAAGGGGTTAATCTGCAGGTTAATACTGTTCTGAAGCTCTCCAGTGCCCACGCAGTGAGACCTGCTGCTGAAAGGATATTAACTTTAATCCTCCCGACAGCCTCGGGCTTTCAGTCATAGGTGTGCAGCCAGTGTGGCTTTAGTCACGACTCAGTGCACAGTGAGCGGCAGCTGTTGCCATGCCCTGGCACTGACTGACAGCTGGCTCTATGTACTGAGCTGTGACTAAAGCCGTGCCAGTTGCACCCCTATGACTGAAATGACTGAAATGCTACCTGGAGGAATAAAGTTAATTTCCTTCCAGTAGCGGGGCTCTTAGTGTGGGCGCTACGCAGCTTCTAAACGCTATTAACCTCCATATTAACCCTGTATCAACAAGTTAATAGCATTTGCTTACATTACAGGATCCCTTTAAATTCATCTTCCAGTCTCTGTCTAAGGACAGTTTAACTTGAGTGGCTGAAAATATCTTGTCTTTCTATTGACCATTGTGCTGTTGAGTGACTGCTCTTGCCTATTGTTTTCCAATCAATAGTGACCTCACAGAACTGCAGTGTATTTGCATGTCCTCTTCTCTTGATGATTTGTTGTGGTCATCAGGAGAAGGGATTAGCATTGCATAAACACTATTCAAAACAATTACTTTAAGCAGATGTGGCAGATTTATGCACAGGAACCTATTCTAGATGCCAATACTGTTTATTTATTTTTTATGAGTCAGTGTTAGTTGGTAACGTCATAAAAATCATTTTTAGATTTTATTTTGGCAGGAGTTCTGCATTAGGCATGTATTTAAAAGTTTGTTGTTATGAATATGAAGCATTTGATAAGTATATTTCTAAGATTTATTCAGATTATAGTAACATAGTAACATAGTAACATAGTAACATAGTAAGGCCGAAAAAAGACATTTGTCCATCCAGTTCAGCCTATATTCCATCATAATAAATCCCCAGATCTACGTCCTTCTACATTTTTCTGAGTAAGTTAAAGCTGTTTTCTACTTCTATGGTATTATGTATTGATGACTTATCCTTCGGGCTTGCTAATAATACTGTAATTTCTGTTTGAGTGCGATCCAGCAATACATCAGAACAAACTCAAACCAATGTTATTCTGTGAGGGTGCGTGCGTGCGTGCGTGAGGGTGTTCAACTTTTTGACTCGGACTGAGGATGTCCAAGGAAGGGATCACGGTGTGTCCAAGTTTGATCAGAACATCAGGTCACACTCGGCCAAGTCAATATGTGCTTGGAAATCCTTGGATTGCACTCTGATTTTTGTGCATTGATACCATTGAGAAGATGGAGAAATTTTGTTCTTCATCTCCTCCTCTTAGTCTGCTCCGATTCTCATATCTGAGAGAATTGGATCACACTATGCAGACACTCTGCGCAAACTCTGATCAGAGTGTCATTTGAATAATCGGCCCCATTCTCTTGGATGAGAGAATCTACAGCTCTCTCACCCTAGCCTTATGATAGGACATCAATTATAGATTGTGTGGGTCTGACAACCGACACCACTACCACCACTGATTAGTAGCTGCTGTTGGGTATTGCAGATCAGCTCCTATATATTCATGACAATGGAGTCGTGTTCTTCATTGCTTTCATTTGTCCCCTTCTAGAGATGGTAACAACTGATCAATGGGGGTGTTAGAACCTCCACTGATCTGATATTGAAAACCTATTTCTAGTATGGCTCATTAACATTTTAGTAATTGGGAACTTCTTTATTACTGGTGAGGGGTGGAAGAACTTGTGATCACTTGTTGCTGGCTTAGCTCCTGTGCCTGTTCCATACACCCTGACCTGCTCAGCTCCTGATCACATTTTAAACGTCCAAACTACTCCATGCATTATTATCAAGTTTTTAGGTAGGGATCTCAGGGGACACCTTTGAATGGCACCTGAAGAGCGTTGCTCATCTTGCCTCCTGGCAGAAGAGGCCTTGGCATGGATTCATGCTTGATTCATGTTGACAAATATAAGGTTTTCCACACTTCAAGTAGACGATCTGGTCTTCTTGAGAATGCAAAACCACCAGCCACCCTGAATATCCTGTGACAGGGTCAGTGGCTCAGTGTACGAGGGGAGATATGTGTCACTGCGCATGTTGACGTCAGTGGTATGAAACCAGGATATTTTTCCTCCAGCACACTAAGTGTTGGGAGGGTTAAGGAAACCTGCATACATGGGCTGGTTTTGTGAGCAGTGAGCACTCATAGAGTGGGGGGTGTGCTCACCATATCTCCTCCTGCAGAACCAACACAGGCATGTGTGTTAACAGCACCTGTGATAAGGTCACGGTCAGGTGATCATCACATGGTCTGGGTTAAAATGCCTGTCTGGAGAGTCAGTGGGGTGTGTGTCTTGGGAGAGGAGGTACTCCCATAGAGCTCCAAGGAGGAGTGGATGATATTGCCAGGTGTCTGGAGGTTGAAACCTGTGGAGAAAGGACTCTGTAATATTTTATTTTGTTTTGTTTTCCATTAAGCCAGGAAGGCTCTGCTTCTGTTTTCTGAACCCTGCCTTGGTGAATGCTGACTTTGATAAATCAGCAGGTGTTTCACTACCAAAGTGTTCCTGTGTCTACTTGAGGAAGTAGCTAAGCGTGGCAACCCCTCACAATCCGCTTTGACATTACACGAAACATTAAGTTCTGTGTAGACAGAATGTTCCAAATCTAACAGTACCAAGTTGTAGTTGACAGAGAACCATCTAGCATGAGATTTGCTTCTTGATTTGCATTTCTGGATTATTCACAAATTACTAAATTTATGTTCTTCATCTTCATTGCTATAGTTGTTCAACACGTTACCATATTAAATATTTGTGTAATTTAGCTCTGTTCATTGTAAGCTGGCAGTGCTTTGTAGGCTTTTCACAAGCCATTTAGCAGGTTCAAGGGAATTCTGGCCTTCATCTGTTGAAGAAATTGCCCACTACTTAGACAACTTCTTCTCATACCCCTCGCTTGGCCCCCACAAAATAATAAAGATTATACTCGCCTCCTGTGCTGGCGTCGTTCCCGCAATGTCGGCACTCCTTCTCCCGAGGCTCCCGTGCTGTTGTTGTGACATGCGATGCCAGCACCAAATCACGACCCCCCTTCCTGTTGAGTTGAGCAGGAAGAGGAAGTAAGGGATCAGCTGCAGCCCAGACTTCCTGTTCATGTTCAATTTGTCCTAAGGCGTCAGGTGTCCAAACAACCGCAATCAAGTCCCAGGACCGCGAGTGAAGGCACTGCTGGAATGGCGCCAACATGGGAGGTGAGTATAGGGTTTATTGCTTTATCAACATTTTGATCAAGAAGGGGTCGTCCTAGTAGTGGACAACCCCTTTAACTCCTGTACAGGGACCTGGACTTACGCTGGTTATATCTATGAAGTGGTTGCTGCTTGTTGGAATGTGCTGGCACAGAGAAAAGGAGTTAAACCAGGTCAAACAAGGACAGAAATTTGAGGCATTTGGGTAACCAAAAACATGAACCAAGGTGAGGAACTAAGCACCTTGAGATGGACGATTTAAGGATACAAGTGATTGACAAAGGAACAGATGAGGGATGTAACAAACAATGACTGGCAGCTATTAGTAGCTGCTGAGAGTTAAATTTGGAAGTGGCTCTGCCCAAAGATCAATAGCTTAACAGAAGGAACCATATATTTGATGTTTTAGTGGAAAACCCAATATTGTCCCCAATACCAAAGTTAGGCCTGCCCATGCATCTCTTATTAACAGAAAAGGTCTATCTACCCTGTGCTCTGCTCAAGCTCTCTCTGACATTAGACTAGATAGGCTTCAACCTATACACAAATTTATCAGCCTCTGGATTTTCCATCTCGGAGGCCATAAAAGAACTGAGGCAAGGATGATACACAAGATTGCAGAAGTAGAAAGTTATAATGGATTATTGATATTGATTATTAATTGCAAACACAGCTAAACAAAGAAGTTTAATTTAGTCAGACTGATGATCAGTTGGATATCACCGAAGATGTTGCTCGATTACCTGATTAGCATTTTCTTGGTGGTAGGCAGATGAAAATGACAATTCAATAGTAATCTTTTTGAATTTGGATATGAACTGAGTTCCCTGGTTGAAAAAAATATTTTCAAAAATAAAATGGAGACATACAGTGTGTTTGATGACTAACTTAGATTCCACAAACAGGGTCACTTAGTCCCTCTGTCTGTCAGCATGTAATCAAATATTCCCTAGAGTCCCAAACTATGGTTGGCTGCGAAAAATTCATGGTTACCAGTTTGATAGTATTGTTAATTCCAAGATGACCTGCAAGTTCTGAAGCATGGGATTCTACAGTTGAAGGACCCACAGAAGAAACGTGAGAAGGAATAAATAATGTTTGTGTGAGAATTTTGTCAGAGGCTAAATCTCGAGACCTATTGATCTGCTCAAATAAGAGCTAATGAAACACAAGACACAACTAAACCATCTGATAGAATAGAAACTTGTTCAGAGAGGTTTAAAAACTACAGTAAGTTTGTGAGAGTTCATCAGCTTTAACATTTTTAGCATCTGGTCTAATGTCACCACAAATTCAAACCTATGAAAGAATAAAGCCCAACTAGCTTGCCTAGGGTTTAGTTTCTTAGCTTATTCTAGATAAGTATGTTTTTGGGGTCTGTGATTTCATGCTTGACACCTACCAGGAAGCGTTCACATACAATAAATGCTCCCTTGATTGTCAACTGTTCATGTAGACCAGTCATGAGCGAGTATACTCGTTGCTCGAGTTTTCACGAGCACGCTTGGGTGGTCTCTGAGTATTTATGACTGCTTGAAGATGTAGTTTTCCTTGCCGCAGCTGGATGATTTGCGCCTACCAGACAGCTTGATTACATGTGGGGAATCCCTAGCAACCAGGCAACCCCCACATGTACTCAGGCTGGCTAGTAGCCATAAAACATTAAAATATTTAAAACATATCAAATGTTTAGAAATTCTACTGTGCCTAATAATTTGGAACAGTGCATTTTGAGTTTTTATTCATTTTGGAGATTATACTGTTATCATTGGGAGGTTTCTTCAATACAATTCGATGTATAATCTAACGGGTTATGACTTTTAATAGACTGACTGTCGTTTGCACCGACCATTTAGGAAAATCCGAGAAAAATGTCATTTGCATAATAATTTATAACATGGTGTATATAGAAAGGTACATTTGTGAACGAGGGTAGTGTAATATTTGTTTGTCGGTGAAAAATGGTCCCCCCAAAGTCAATGTTACTGGTGGGCCATTGGCACCCCAGTCCGACACTGCTGTTCAGCCACGTTCATGTAAGCCTTTTGTACCTGATGCAATCTTTTTCAAAGTGTAAAATAGCAGAGAGCATTTTTTAGTGATTCAAAAGAATTGAGTAACAAATTACCGTAGTCTAATTTTCCTAGATCTGTGAATTTCTTAAAACCCAACATGAATTCGATTTGCATCGAATCAATTCACTCGTCTCTATGTCTTATCTTTTCCTAAAACTGTGTTTCTTTTAAATGTATGAAAACGTTGACAACTGGGTGTTATAGTTGGGGGTTGTCCCTACACAGTCTGACATTATTCAATTAATGACACACGAGAACCAGGTCAAGTTATAGGCCCAGTAAAATGAAGTGAAAAAGCAAATAAATATTAACATTTTATTTTGATTATATCATGATTAAAAAAGTAAAATCAGGAAACAGGTGCTAAAAAAATCAGAGACGCATTGTTCAAAGTATTATGATGGCAGGAGGGGGTAAAGAACATAGGTTTAGATGACAAAGTGTAACAAAATAGCTGTAAAAAAATCAACAAATATCTGTTATGTACAATATGGATTGAGCAAACTCCTAGGTCTATGCATATAATACTTGACGATAAATGTAAATAACAAGTAGAAAATACGTACATTTTGTCGGAAACCATAATCCACAAAGAAGAAACAAATGACATAGGAGTACATAGCATAATTAGCTTTTAGGACTAATTGTAAGTTGTTAACCCCTTCATGACCCAGCCTATTTTGACCTTAATGACCTGGCCGTTTTTTGCAATTCTGACCAGTGTCCCTTTATGAGGTAATAACTCAAGAACGCTTCAACGAATCCTAGCGGTTCTGATATTGTTTTTTCGTGACATATTGGGCTTCATGTTAGTGGTAAATTTAGGTCAATAAATTCTGCGTTTATTTGTGATAAAAACGGAAATTTGGCGAAAATTTTGAAAATTTCACAATTTTCACATTTTGAATTTTTATTTGACTTTTTGAATGAAAAATTGGCTCCACTCTTTAGCGGACACCATGTCATGTTTGGAGAGCCCCCATGTGCCTAAAAATTGGAGCTCCCCCCCAAGTGACCCCATTTTGGAAACTAGACGCCCCAAGGATCTTATCTAGATGCATAGTGAGCACTTTGAACCCCCAGGTGCTTCACAAATTGATCCGTAAAAATGAAAAAGTACTTTTTTTCACAAAAAAATTCTTTTAGCCTCAATTTTTTCATTTTCACATGGGCAACAGGATTAAATGGATCCTAAAATTTGTTGGGCAATTTCTCCTGAGTACACCGATACCTCACATGTGGGGGTAAACCACTGTTTGGGCACATGGTAAGGCTCGGAAGGGAAGGCGCGCCAATTGACTTTTTGAATGTAAAATTAGCTCCAATTGTTAGCAGACACCATGTCGCGTTTGGAGAGCCCCTGTGTGCCTAAACATTGGAGCTCCCCCACAAGTAACCCCATTTTGGAAACTAGACCCCCCAAGAAACTTATCTAGATGCATATTGAGCACTTTAAACCCCCAGGTGCTTCACAGAAGTTTATAACGCAGAGCCATGAAAATAAAAAATAATTTTTCTTTCCTCAAAAATGATTTTTTAGCCTGGAATTTCCTATTTTGCCAAGGGTAATAGGAGAAATTGGACCCCAAATGTTTTTGTCCAGTTTGTTCTGAGTACGTGGATACTCCATATGTGGGGGTAAACCACTGTTTGGGCACACGGCAGGGCTCGGAAGGGAAGGCACGCCATTTGGCTTTTAAAAATGGAAAATTAGCTCCAATCATTAGCGGACACCATGTCACGTTTGGAGAGCCCCTGTGTGCCTAAACATTGGAGATCCCCCACAAATGACCCCATTTTGGAAACTAGACCCCCAAAGGAACTAATCTAGATGTGTGGTGAGGACTTTGAACCCCTAAGTGCTTCACAGAAGTTTATAACGCAGAGCCATGAAAATAAAAAAAAAAATATTTTCTAAAAAATAATCTTTAGCCTGCAATTTTTTATTTTCCCCAAGGGTAACAGGAGAAATTTGACCCCAAAAGTTGTTGTCCAGTTTCTCCTGAGTACGCTGATACCCCATATGTGGGGGTAAACTACTGTTTGGGCACATGCCGGGGCTCGGAAGTGAAGTAGTGACATTTTGAAATGCAGACTTTGATGGAATGCTCTGCGGGCGTCACGTTGCGTTTGCCGAGCTCCTGATGTGGCTAAACAGTAGAAACCCCCCACAAGTGACCCCATTTTAGAAACTAGACCCCCCAAGGAACTTATCTAGATATGTGGTGAGCACTTTGAACCCCCAAGTGCTTCACAGACGTTTACAACGCAGAGCCGTGAAAATAAAAAATAATTTTTCTTTCCTCAAAAATGATGTTTTAGCAAGCATTTTTTTATTTTCACAAGGGTAACAGGAGAAATTGGACCCCAATAATTGTTGCGCACTTTGTCCTGAGTATGCTGGTACCCCATATGTGGGGGTAAACCACTGTTTGGGCGCACGTCGGGGCTCGGAAGTGAGGGAGCACCATTTGACTTTTTGAATACAAGATTGGCTGGAATCAATGGTGGCGCCATGTTGCGTTTGGAGACCCCTGATGTGCCTAAACAGTGGAAACCCCTCAATTCTACCTCCAACACTAACCCCCCCACACCCCTAACCCTAATCCCAACTGTAGTCATAACCCTAATCACAACCCTAACCACAACCCTAATTCCAACCCTAACCCTAAGGCTATGTGCCCATGTTGCGGATTCGTGTGAGATTTTTCAGCATCATTTTTGAAAAATCCGCGGGTAAAAGGCGCTGCGTTTTACCTGCGAATTTACCATGGATTTCCAGTGTTTCTCAGTGATCAAAATGCACTTTGGAACGAATCTGCCGGCCGGCAGATTCGGCGGGCGCACTGCGCTTACGCCCGCCATTTTGGAAGATGGCGGCGCCCAGGGAGAAGACGGACGGACCCCGGGAGGATCGGTAAGTATGATGGGATGGGGGGGAGCACGGGGGGGGATCGGAGCATGGGGGGTGGATCGGAGTGCGGGGGGGATGGATCGGAGCACGGGGGGGGGTGGATCGCAGCACGGGGGGTAGATCGCAGCACGGGGGGGTGGATCGGAGCGCGGGGGGTTGGATCAGAGCACAGGGGGGTGATTGGAGCACGGGGGGAGCGGACAAGAGCACGGGGGGAGCGGAGCACAGGACGGAGGGGAGCCGGAGCAGTGTACCGGACAGATCGGTGGCTTGGGGGGGCGATCGGTGGGGTGGGGGCACATTAGTGTTTCCAGCCATGGCCGATGATATTGCAGCATCGGCCATGGCTGGATTGTAATATTTCACCAGTTTTAATAGGTGAAATATTACAAATCGCTCTGATTGGCAGTTTCACTTTCAACAGCCAATCAGAGCGATCGTAGCCACGGGGGGGGGGGGGGTGAAGCCACCCCCCCTGGGCTAAACTACCACTCCCCCTGTCCCTGCAGATCGGGTGAAATGGGAGTTAACCCTTTCACCCGATCTGCAGGGACGCGATCTTTCCATGACGCCACATAGGCGTCATAGGTCGGATTGGCACCGACTTTCATGACGCCTACGTGGCGTCAAAGGTCGGGAAGGGGTTAACTGCGGTCTGTGTATACATGTGACTGATACATGTAACTTAATCATGTTGGAATTTTACCTGTATAAGACAAGGTGCCGATTTGCAATGTAAACAATAGAAACCAAAGTGACTGTGCTCTAAGTACTTATAATTAAATAAATAAATAAATAACATGATTGATGAAGTCAGTCACAAGCTGTCAATAGCAGAGTATTGAAAACGCAGAAAAATTATAGGTCTTAAGTAAATAAGGTGCAAACTGCAGTACAGATAAGGAGACACGTGTCAAAAGTGACTAGTGTGATAATAAAGAGAAGGAAAAGACCTAAAGGTACCGTCACATTTAGCGATGCTGCAGTGATATAAACAACGATGCCGATCGCTGCAGCGTCGCTGTTTAGGTCGTTGTGTGGTCGCTGGAGAGCTGTCATGCAGACAGCTCTCCAGCGACCAACGATCCCGAAGTCCCCGGGTAACCAGGGTAAACATCGGGTTACTAAGCGCAGGGCCGTGTTTAGTAACCCGATGTTTACCCAGGTTACCATTGTAAAAGTTAAAAAAAAACAAACACTACATACTTACATTCCGGTGTCTGTCCCCCGGCGTCAGCTTCCCTGCACTGTGTCAGCGCCGGCCGGCCGTAAAGCAGAGCACAGCGGTGACGTCAGCGACCAAAAAAAGGTTCTGATCATTCCCAGCGACCAACGATCTCCCAGCAGGGGCCTGATCGTTGGTCGCTGTCACGCATAACGATTTCATTAACGATATCGTTGCTAGGTCACAAAAAGCAACTATATCGTTAACGAAATCGTAATGTGTGAAGGTACCTTAAGTAATTGAATACAATATTGCATGTATAAAAAGAGTTTTTACCTTGCTATGTAATCCTGTACAAGCACGTGGTGTTGTAGAGCTGTGACGAGGCTCGGACTGGCCCATAGGGTAACGGGAATCCCCTGGTGGGCCCCTGTGTAGATCTGGGCCCCCAATCCCACTGTATGTGCAGTACTTGGCATAGTTTACTTATTTTACTCTGTACAGAGAAAAGCAGCATCTCATCATTCATTAACCAAACTACCCAGTTTATTATTATACAGAGATATAGGTAAATTTGTGAAAAATTGTATTAAAATATTTGTATGCAGGTGAAAAGTGGCCCCCCAAAGTCAATGTTACTGGTGGGCCCTTGGCATCCCAGCCCGACACTGGCTGTGACCCTCTGCCCTGATGCGCATTTTGCTCAGCTTTAACTATTCAATTATTCAATGATTATAATCATTGAATATTTATTAATGATTAATTTAATATTTATAATGATTAATGTTGACATTATAAGGATACACTCCATTGACACACGGAACGGTAACACCCATAACAGAAGAAAAGTACAAAGCATAAATTAGAAATTATGTTGTTTTATGGGGTATACAGATACTTACTGAAAAAGACATATAAGGAGAGGTGACAGGATCTCTTAAAGTGTTCTCATGTGAGTGAGCTCTCATTGTAAGTGATGTCTAGTTACTTATTAATACTGAAGATGTCTTTAATGGATCCTGTTACTTTTACAGCTCAGTTTGCGTTTTATCCATACCCTTTACTAAGGATTTATTACACATGTATGATTTCTGTGTTACAGCGATTCCCCACTGAGGATCACCTGATGATTCACAGGCACAAGCATGAAATGACCTTGAAGTTTCCTTCAATAAAGAATGATAACCTGCTGTCAGGTAACATGATATAAAAACTCATAATGGTGCACAGTGACAAAATCTGTTATGAATAACAAAGTTAGAATTTCATTCATTATAGTGGTAGACAAATAGCAGAAACAAATTGAGAACAGTTGATACTGGACTTTTTTGTCAAAAGATGGGAAGCACTTTTTATAGAAATTTCTGATATCATGCACACTGTAATGTTACCCAGTGATGTAGCTATATATAGCAAAGGTACAGAACACAGGCTAGGGACTCAGCATGGAGGAATGGGGGTGGGGGGAAACACATCTGAGTGGGTCCTAATCTACAGTTGTGTGAGAAAGTGTTTTCCCCTTCTTAGTTTCCTTTTCTTTTGCATGTTTGTCACATTTAAATGTTTGAGATCACCAAACGAATTTAAAATATTAAACAAAGATAACACACGTAAACAAAAATAGCTGTTTTTCAATGAAGGTCCAAACCTACAGGGCCCTGTGTCAAAAAGTGATTGCTCCCCAAACCTCTTAATACATAAATTAACTGTGGTTTATCACATTTTTGGGATGCTGATTTCAAATTCCCGAGACACATCCAGGCCTGATTACTTCCACACCTGTTCTCAATCAAGAAATCACTTAAATAAGAGCTGCCTGATAAAGTGAAGTAGACCAAAAGATCCTAAAAAGCTAGACATCATGCCGCGATCCAAAGAAATTCTTTAACAAATGAGAAACAAAGTAATTGAGATCTGTCAGTCTATCAAAGCAACCTGGGCTTCCGTAACACCTCAGCAGTGCCACAGGCTGAACGCCTCCACGCCACGCCACATTGATGCAGTAATTGATGCAAAAGAAGCCTCGACCAAGTATTGGGAGCATTTATTGAACATAAATTTCAGTAGGCAAACATTTCAGATTTTAAAATCATTTTTCAAGCTGGTGTTATAAAGTATTCCAATTTACTGAAATAATGATTTTGGGGTTTTTCATTGGCTGTAAGTCATAATCATCAACATTAACAGAAATAAACACTTGCAATAGAAGGCAACTATGGATTAATCAATCAAATAGTAAACTAAACCTATCTATATTCAGAGTGATAGGCAGGTATATATTGGGGAGTTCTGTATATAGGTTATAAGTTGCTGATCACTGGGTGTTCCACTATTGGGACCCCCACAAATTACATGGATAGGTTCCCAAAGTCCCTGTTTGAATGTAACAACGGTGATGCGTTAACTCTATTGTAAGTCTACACAGTGGCAATGATAGCCGAACAATGTTCTTGGCTATCTCTATCAGTCTGTTAGACTTTGAATGGTTTACAGCTTATTGCCACGGGACAGGTCACCACTTCTTGGAGTAATGGCCAAACATGTGTAGTGCTGCCCTGATGCTGGAGGATATTACTGGGTTGCACTTCTTTCATGCCTCACTGTGTGTTTCTGGTGCTACAGAGGCAAGGCTTCCTCATATTGCCTCATATAACAGCATCAGGGCCACACACAGTTCAGACAAGCGGAAAAATGATGTTGCTGTCCTGAACTGTTCCTCAAGCAGGATAGCCATCGCCCCAGAAATCTGGAAGACTAGAGGCCAGGGAATGATGCGCTACTGCTTGAGAGCATGATAACAAACTCGTAAGTAAAATGTTCAGAGAATAAAGGTTAAACATGAGAGGTTTTTTCATTATTTAGAATTACATGTGTGGCGCCCCTGAGGTCCTGTCGCCACAGAGGTACTGCACCTCATCCAAAGGTGTGGGACTCCTCTCTCGAGTAAGGAGGGAGCACTACCCAGGACCCACATACTTGCATCCAACATCACATCACTTTAGCCTGGCAAGATGGGCAGACACTAGAGAAAGGGGCAGGATCCCACACAGGCGGGAGGAGTAGTGACATTTGGAGGAGAGTTAGTGAGTCGGTGGGAAGGAGGTGAGAAGAAGAGACGTGCAGAAAGGAGCTCCCAGAGAGAGGAAGCTAAAGAAAGGTGAAGCTACAGTAGGAAGAGGTCCTACGGGTAGTGAGTAATCCACCCGTGGGGCCCGCATCCATGCTGATCATCACCAGGTGGAGTGACCAGGTCGGAGTGAGGAACCGATCCCCAAGACTAGGCTCAGCTAGCCAACCGGAGGCTGTGGTATCTGTATTTGCCACAGCCACATCCACACACATTTGCTGAAAAGGAAGCCACATAGGACCAAGGGGACTTGACAGACGTCGCCCGACAAAATCCGAGGCTGCTGGCTTGGGACACTGTGTGTGAAGGCGCAGGGCAGGAAAGGTGAGAGCCAGCGCAGTGAGATGGCCAGGAAAAGGGTCCTCCTTACTTGTGCTTGGTTATTTCATATACAGCAACACACTCCAATACCATGTACCTCTATTGGCTGAGTGGACTCAGCACAAATAGGAAGAGCTGGAAAAATTGCTTCTTGGATCTAAACAATTACAATATTAACCCCTTAATCCCATATGACGTACTATCCCGTCCAGGTGACCTGGGACTTAATTCCCATGGACGGGATAGTACGTCATATGCGATCGGCCGCGCTCACGGGGGGAGCGCGGCCGATCGCGGCCGGGTGTCAGCTGCCTATCGCAGCTGACATCCGGCACTATGTGCCAGGAGCGGTCACGGACCGCTCCCGGCACATTAACCCCCGGCACACCGCGATCAAAGATGATCGCGGTGTGCCGGCGGTGCAGGGAAGCATCGCGCAGGGAGGGGGCTCCCTGCGGGCTTCCCTGAGACGATCGGTACGCGGTGATGTGCTCACCGTGTACCGAGCGTCTTCTCCCTGCAGTCCCCGGATCCAAAATGGCCGCCGGGCTGCATCCGGGTCCTGCAGGGAGCACTTCCGGGTCAGGATCAGGCTGCAGCTGCAGCGCTAATCCTGCCCGGCTGTTTGTCAGATCACCGATCTGATAGAGTGCTGTGCACACTGTCAGATCGGTGATCTGTGATGTCCCCCCCTGGGACAAAGTGAAAAAGTAAAAAAAAAAATTTCCACACTTGTAAAAAAAAAAATAAAAAAAAAATTCCTAAATAAAGCAGAAAAAAAAAAATATTATTCCCATAAATACATTTCTTTACATAACAAAAAAACAATAAAAGTACACATATTTAGTATCGCCGCGTCCGTAACGACCCGACCTATAAAACTGGCCCACTAGTTAACCCCTTCAGTGAACACCGTAAGAAAAAAAAAAAAAAAACGAGCCAAAAAACAACGCTTTATTATCATAACGCTGAACAAAGAGTGGAATAACACGCGATCAAAAAGACGGATATAAATAACCATGTTACCTCTGAAAACGTCATCTTGTCCCGCAAAAAACGAGCCGCCATATAGCATCATAACCAAAAAAATAAAAAAGTTATAGTCCTCTGAATAAAGCGATGCCAAAATAATTATTTTTTCTATAAAATAGCTTTTATCGTATAAAAGCGCCAAAACATAAAAAAAATGATATAAATGAGGTGTCGCTGTAATCGTACTGACCCGAAGAATAAAACTGCTTCATCAATTTTACCAAACGCGGAACGGTATAAACGCCTCCCCCAAAAGAAATTCATGAATAGCTGGTTTTTGGTCATTCTGCCTCACAAAAAAATCGGAATAAAAAGCGATCAAAAACTGTCACGTGTCCGAAAATGTAACCGATAAAAACGTCAACTCGTCCCGCAAAAAACAAGACCTCACATGACTCTGTGGACCAAAATATGGAAAAATTATAGGTCTCAAAATGTGGAGACGCAAAAACTTTTTTGCTATAAAAAGCGTCTTTTAGTGTGTGACGGCTGCCAATCATAAAAATCCGCTAAAAAACTCGCTATAAAAGTAAATCAAACCCCCCTTCATCACCCCCTTAGTTAGGCTAGGTTCACATTGCGTTAATGGGTTAACGCTAACGGACAGCGTTGCACGGCGAAAATGTCACAATTAACGCCGTGCAACGGGTCCGTTAGCACAACCATTGACAGCAATGTGATTTTCAGGTGTAGCGCATCGCTAGAGCGTGCCATTTTCGGCTCGCGCTAGCAAGGTGCCATTCTTTTGTGGCGCGCCTCAGACGCTGCTTGCAGCGTCCGCGGCGCGCCCGAGGTCCGATCCCCGATCTTCCAGAGCGGGGACGTTAACGCGACCACTAAACACGACACCTAAAAAGACATTGTGTTAGCGCAATCCGCTAGTGCTAAACGGATTTCCCTAACGCAATGTGAACCTAGCCTTAGGGAAAAATAATAAAATTAAAAAAAATGTATTTATTTCCATTTTCCGGTTAGGGTTAGGGTTAGGGTTAGGGCTAGGGTTGGGGCTAGGGTTAGGGTTTGGATTACATTTACGGTTGGGATTAGGGTTGGGATTAGAATTAGGGGTGTGTCTGGGTTAGGTGTGTGGTTAGGGTTACAGTTGGGATTAGGGTTAGTGGTGCGTTTGGATTAGGGTTTCATTTATAATTGGGGGGTTTCCACTGTTTAGACACATCAGGGGCTCTCCAAACGCAACATGGCGTCCGATCTCAATTCCAGCCAATTCTGCATTGAAAAAGTAAAACAGTGCTCCTTCACTTCCGAGCTCTCCCGTGCGCCCAAACAGGGGTTTACCCCAACATATGGGGTATCAGCGTACTCGAGACAAATTGGACAACAACTTTTTCGGTCCAAGTTCTCTTGTTATCCTTGGGAAAATAAAAATTTGGGGGGCTAAAAATCATTTTTGTGGGAAAAAAAAGGATTTTTATTTTCACGGCTCTGCGTTGTAAACTGTAGTGAAACACTTGGGGGTTCAAAGTTTTCACAACACATCTAGATAAGTTCCATGGGAGGTCTAGTTTCCAATATGGGGTCACTTGTGGGTGGTTTCTACTGTTTGGGTACATCAGGGGCTCTGCAAATGCAACGTGACGCCTGCAGACCAATCCATCTAAGTCTGCATTCCAAATGGCGCTCCTTCCCTTCCGAGCTCTGCCATGAGCCCAAACAGTGGTTCCCCCCCACATATGGGGTATCAGCGTACTCAGGACAAATTGAACAACAACTTTTGGGGTCCAATTTATTCTGTTACCCTTGTAAAAATACAAAGCTGGGGGCTAATAAATCATTTTTGTGAAAAAAAAAAGAATTTTTATTTTCACGGGTCTGCGTTATAAACTGTAGTGAAACACTTAGGGGTTCAAAGTTCTCACAACACATCTAGATAAGTTCCATGGGAGGTCTAGTTTCTAATATGGGGTCACTTGTGGGGGGTTTGTACTGTTTGGGTACATCAGGGGCTCTGCAAATGCAACGTGACTCCTGCAGACCAATCCATCTAAGTCTGCATTCCAAATGGCGCTCCTTCCCTTCCGAGCTCTGCCATGCGCCCAAACAGTGGTTCCCCCCCACATATGGGGTATCAGCGTACTCAGGACAAATTGGACAACAACTTTTGGGGTCCAATTTATTATGTTACCCTTGTGAAAATACAAAACTGGGGGCTAAAAAATTTTTGCGAAAAAAAAAAAATAAATTTATTTTAACGGCTCTGCGTTATAAACTGTAGTGAAACACTTGGGGGTTCAAAGCTCTCAAAACACATCTAGATAAGTTCCTTAGAGGGTCTAGTTTCCAAAATGGTGTCACTTGTGGGGGTTTTTAATGTTTAGGCACATCAGGGGCTCTCCAAACCAACATGGCGTCCCATCTTAATTCCAGTCAATTTTGCATTGAAAAGTCAAATGGCGCTCCTTCCCTTCCGAGCTCTGCTATGCACCCAAAAAGTGGTTTACCCCCACATATGGGGTATCGTCGCACTCAGGACAAATTGCACAACAACTTTTGTGGTCTAATTTCTTCTCTTACCCTTGGGAAAATAAAAAATTGGTGGCGAAAAGATTATTTTTGTGAAAAAATATGATTTTTTATTTTTACGGCTCTGCATTATAAACTTCTGTGAAGCACCTGGGGGTTTAAAGTGCTCAATATGCATCTAGATAAGTTCCTTAAGGGGTCTACTTTCCAAAATGGTGTCACTTGTGGGGATTTCAATGTTTAGGCACATCAGGGGCTCTCCAAACGCAACATGGCATCCCATCTCATTTCCCGTCAATTTTGCATTGAAAAGTAAAATGGCGCTCCTTCCCTTCCGAGCTCTGCCATACGCCCAAACAATGGTTTACACCCATATACGGGGTATCAGCGTACTCAGGACAAATTGGCCAACAATTTTTGAGGTTCAATTTCTTCTCTTACTCTTGGGAAAATAAAAAATTGGGGGCGAAAAGATCATTTTTGTGAAAAAATATGATTTTTTATTTTTACGGCTCTGCATTATAAACTTCTGTGAAGCAATTGGTGGGTCAAAGTGGTCACCACACATCTAGATAAGTTCCTTAGGGTGTCTACTTTCCAAAATGGTGTCACTTGTGGGGGGTTTCAATGTTTAGGCACATCAGTGGCTCTCCAAACGCAACATGGTGTCCCATCTCAATTCCTGTCAATTTTGCATTTAAAAGTCAAATGGCGCTCCTTCCCTTCCGAGCTCTGCCATGCGCCCAAACAGTGGTTTACCCCCACATATGGGGTATCAGCGTACTCAGAACAGATTGTACAACAATGTTTGGCATCCATTTTATCCTGTTACCCTTGGTAAAATAAAACAAATTGGAGCTGAAATAAATTTTGTGTGAAAAAAAGTTAAATATTCATTTTTATTTAAACATTCCAAAAATTCCTGTGAAACCCCTGAAGGGTTAATAAACTTCTTGAATGTGGTTTTGAGCACCTTGAGGGGTGCAGTTTTTAGAATGGTGTCACACTTGGGTATTTTCTATCATATAGACCCCTCAAAATGACATCAAATGAGATGTGGTCCCTAAAAAAAAATGGTGTTGTAAAAATGAGAAATTGCTGGTCAACTTTGAACCCTTATAACTCCCTAACAAAAAAAAATTTTGGTTCCAAAATTGTGCTGATGTAAAGGAGACATGTGGGAAATGTTACTTATTAAGTATTTTGCGTGACATATCTCTGTGATTTAAGGGCATAAAAATTTAAAGTTGGAAAATTGCGAAATTTTCAAAATTTTCGCCAAATTTCCGTTTTTTTCACAAATAAACGCAAGTTATATCGAATAAATGTTACTACTAAAATGAAGTACAATATGTCACGAGAAAACAATGTCAGAATCGCCAAGATCCGTTGAAGCGTTCCAGAGTTATAACCTCATAAAGGGACAGTGGTCAGAATTGTAAAAATTGGCCCGGTCATTAACGTGCAAACCACCCTCGGGGCTTAAGGGGTTAAAGGGGTTTTCCTATCACAAAATATTCATTACCTATCCATAGGGCTCTTGTTCATGACCATGTTTTCAGTCCGAGTGCAATCTGACAAAATATCAGATCCCACTCGGGCCAATGTTATTCTATGGGTCCATGCACATGTACAATTTTTATCCCAGACCAAGACTGTCCAAGGAAAAATTGCAATATGCATGAGTTGCATCCGATTACAGATCACACTTGGCCATGCAAGTTAATGAGTCAATGGAAAAAATAAGACAGCATTCGGATCACATCTGAATGGAGTCTAATTTTCACAAACGTACACAATGGAGAATATGGAGAAATTTTTTTTTTCAATCTTCTCCTCATCCGAAATTAGAGTTTGATCAGGGGGTGATTAATATAATGGGGCTGATTTTCTTTAATGTGAAATATGGTCATGTGACCCTAGTCTTAGGATGAGTCGTCAATTTCAGATTGGTGGGGTCCAATACTATGCACCTGCTTCTTTAAAGTGGATCTGTCACCAGATTTCACTATGTAAACCATATATTTTCAAATCGATGTCTTGGGCTTTATGAGGATGGTGTATTAACTTTCAAAATCAGAATGCCTGAATGATCCTGATATTATGATGTGCATTTTATGAGTCCAGCTACAAAGTGAGAACTCGTCGTGAGCCCAAGGTAAAAGAGGCACTGGAGAGCTGTGAATCAGGCTAGGTGGGTAGAAATGGTGTAAAAGGAAACCTGTCATCATCCCAAACACTATTAACCGGAAAGCAGGGGGCTGGGAGGAAATTAACCTTTTTCCTCCCGAGAGGTGCTGCTTTTCTGTTTTAGACTTGTTCCCAAAGCAGTCACTGTTCACAGCATTGTCAGCCATGACAATAAGCATGCCCCGCTATTTTGATTGACAGCTTGCTCTGCACAGATGCTCTATAGAGCGAGCTGTCAATCAAAGTGCCAGGAAGTGCTTAAAGCCACTGCTCACAGCATACTGACTGTATACATGACTGTAGTCGTTTCGGGCACAGCTCTATAACTGAGAACTCGTGGCTTGCATCCTTACACTGATCATATATCAATAACTTAGTCATCTATAGATGCAATCACTTTTTCCTTTAATCACTTCACACATCTTGCTCATCTGAGTATCTAATATTATAGGATCAGGCCTTGGAAGCAAGCTCTATTGCTGATTCCACTTCTCCCCAGATTTCAGTCATTCCTCTTACTCCTTTATAGAGCCCACCCTTTTAATTTGTTACAAATGAGAATGCTTATTCATCAGATTAAATGCAGTGTTTCAATCATTAATGGTCTTTTTAAGCCTGATCCTTAGTGGCTGCTTCATCCCAGAGCTCTGCCCAGTCTCTCTGTGGGTCCTCCTATCTCACATGCGTTTGCTTTCCATACGTTAGCTAGGAAGATCAAAAACACTCGCTTTTATGGGTGCACTTCCAACCTCACCTATTGGCCACTATCAAGTAAGAATCAGTACAGTGACTCAGTGGTTAGCCCTGTTGATTTGCAGCGTTGGGGTCCTGGGTTCAAGTCCCACTAGGAACAACATCTGCAAGGAGTTTGTATGTTCTCCCCGTGTTTGCTTGAGTTTCATCTTCCACTCCAGAGACATACTGATAGGCAATTTACATTGTAAGTCCCAATTTCCTTAATGATAATGTCTGTAAAGTGCTGCAAAATATGTTGGCGCCATATAAGAAAAGTACCAAAAATGGCCCTCTCTGACTGATGCCTTCTCCTGCAGGATGTCATCAACCATGGACAGTTCACAACTCCTACTCTATGCTCTAGGGTTAGCAAAACACGAAAAATGCCAAGGGTGGTGAATACTTTCACAAGCCACTGTAGAATCAAAGAATAAGAAAAAACAGCAGTACTCTGCATAAGCTAAAACATTAAATCTAGACTGTGTTACTACTCAAAAAGATGGACTTACAAAAATGAATGTTCTTAGCACATAAATTGGCCAATTCATATATGCCCATCAACCAGGGCAATGTGACATCATTTTTGTAAGTACATCTTTTTGAGTAGTAACAGTCTAGATTTAATGTTTTCAGTGTTTACCCATAGCTTGGGTAATATGAGTGCTGCTGTGTTTTCTTTTTCTATATTATGCAGCCATGGCAGCTTGCACCTGTTCACACTTAAGAGGTGCTGGTCAGGTTTTTCTGGATAGATAGATAGATAGATAGATAGATAGATAGATAGATAATTAAAGAAAATTTGGCAGTATTACAAAAAAAAAAAATGGGTGTAATAAAACCTGTAAAGGTGATGTCCAAACCTCCAAAGTAGAATATCAGAAAAAAACAGGCAGCACTCCAAAAATCAAAATAAAAAACTGTGACTTTATTGATCCATTAGCAGCAACGTTTCGGCAGATTTCGGAAATCTGCCGAAACGTTGCTGCTAATGGATCAGTACTGTAAAGCCACGGTTTTTCATTTTGATTTTTGGAGTGCTGCTTGTTTTTTTCTGATTTTTTTTCTGATCTTCTAGATTTTCTAGATAGATTGATTGATTGATTGATTGATTGAGCAAAACTGAATTATTTCTTTTTTAAACCATAAGTCACTTATAAGAAAAAAAGATTTTTCCTAAAGTGATATGGAAAATCACATTACAATATATGTCTAGACAGAGATATTTGTATTTTTGTCTATTATATGTAATTATAATCGTTACCTTGTAAATATGTTCTTCCTCAGACCAGACACCAACTCCAACTCGTTTCTTGAAAAACTGTGAAGAAGTGGGGCTCTTCAATGACATTGACTTGGAGCACGAATTTAGAAGTGCACAAGAAGAAGAAAACAGCAAAAGGGTAAGAGTTCTAACTTCTAAGTCATTTATCCCAAAAAAGTAACATGACTAGCTTTCATTCACCATTTTTAGAAACGGAGGAGAGTGCAAAACCTAATTCCATATGGACACAGGAACAAGCATAAATAATACAATATGGTGAAAACATTTTTTTTCTCTGCTCGGCTTCATTCTAAATCTAAAAGCTCTGATTGTGTCAGAACTGCTGCACCCAATAAACTAAGTAATATATCTCTGGATTTGGCTTCTCTTCACCTACATCAGGCTTCTCTCAGATGAGGTAACCCAAATCCTGCTGACAGATTCCCTTTAAACCCTTAGGCTAGGTTCACATTGCGTTAGTGCAATCCATTTAGCGCATACGCTAATGGAATGCGCTAACGCAATGTCCAAAAAGGGATTGCGTTTAGTGATCCTGCTGCAAGCAGCGTTCGAGGTCCATCTGAAAATAACGGGACATCGCTGACGCATGCCAAAAAAGGCATACGTTAGTGATGCGTTAGTAACATTGCGGTCAATGGATGCGCTAATGGATCCGTTACATAGCCTTAATTGCGCCAACTGCGCCATGTAACGGATTCCGTTAGCGGACACCCATTAACGCAATGTGAACCCAGCCTTACCGACGAGGCCAAATTTTTAACATCTGACTAGTGTGACTTTATGTGGTAATAACTCTGCAATGCTTTAACACATCCCAGTAATTTTGAGATTATTTTTTGTGGCACATTATAGTTTATGATAATGATAAATTTAGGTTGATATGTTTTGCGTTTATTTATAAAAAATATCGGAAATGTAATAGAATTTTTTTTTAAAAGTGCAATTTTCAAACTTTCATTGATTATCTCTTTAATCCAAATAATCATACCACACAAAAACATTAATAAATAACATTTCCCTCATGTCTTCTATACATCAGCATCTTTTGTAAAATGTTCTTTATATTATTAGAATTTTAGAAGGTTGAAAATGTAGCAGCATTTTTTTTATTTTTTCAGCAAAATGTACAAAATCTTTTATTAGGGACCTTATTCAGTTTTGAAGTGACTTTGGGGGTCCTATATATTGGCAAACCCTCAAAAGTGATACCATTTAAAAACAAAAACACACCCCTCAACATATTCAAAACTGCTGTCAAGTAGTTTATTAACCCTCCATGTGCATTTAAGGAATTAACGCAAAGTGTCATGACAGGAAAGAAAAATGTTATTTTTGCCACCTAAATGTCGCTAACTTCTGAACAGGTTACTATAATCGGCAGACTCTAAGGCCATTATTTGTTAATAAATTGTAATGCAAAACATCAGGACCACACAATCATAATCTCAGGGTGTCGATGGGGTTAACGAAGAAGCCCACCCACACTTCGTTAACCGTTTAGATCCTGTAGTCTCATTTAAGTAAAAATATTTATTCGTGGTCATTAAAGGATTATTTAGCTCCCCATAACTCCCTAAATTGTTTGTTTCAGAATAGTCCATGGTGATCTTTTACTAGGACAGGCCGTTAATGTCATTCCAGCAGTATTCTGGCCATTATGACCCTATCGATCACTGGAATGACTCCTGTGTATTGATTATATGGCCTCTGGAGAAAAAAAGAGTGGATCCATGAGGTTCGCACTATTGCCATTTTCATATATCCTGGTTAGGAATTAAGGAGCTTGATTTTTTGGGCTATAGTGAATGTAAAGAATCCATCAACTCAAAATTGACTTTCACAGACAAGCAACTCCATTTGGCATGTCTCAAGTCTATGGTCGTATTTAGCCTTTCACTTCAATTCAAGAATGTGGCCTTCACGGCAGCAGTCCCCACATTCTGTTCACTCAGTAGATGCTGGCATGTTGAGTGAGTTAAGGTAAAAGGTTGACAGAACCAAATACCAAGTAGCATAGTCAGGAGAAAAAATGGGTTCTACTCAAGGGAGTAAGACAGAGACTTGAGGCAGAAGAGTATAAAACAGTTCACGGTGAAGACCACAAAGGTATTTGAGAGATATCTAAGAGTAATCAAGGTACAGAAGCTGGTCCAGGACACAAACAGTCAATCAAATAGCATAGGATATATTATTTTAGTTGTATTCATGTACTAATGGCTCAGCAGGAGAAAACTCTCCACCCTCTCCTTCCAAGAGGAGTTGAGGGCAGAGCATGTAGGGGTGGACGAGTGTGTTCCCCAGCCATGATTTTATCACTCTCTTCCAAGCTGTACGCACCACTCATATGGTCTGAGTGGCTAAGTTGGAAAGTGGAGGCAGCAAGTGTTGGAGCAGAGACATGTAAGTTCATTACAGTGGAGATTGCTGTTTCCAACAGGTGGCGCTATAGCGTTCAAGTCCTTTTCCTCTCTGAAGAGGCAAAATTTGCCTGGTTCATTGGGGAGTGATTACAAGCAGTGTCTCTTGCTCTCATGTACCTGCCCTGAATACTAGCAGTGTCTCTTGCTCTCGTGTACCTGCCCTGACTACTAGCAGTGTCTCTTGCTCTCGTGTACCTGCCCTGACTACTAGCAGTGTCTCTTGCTCTCGTGTACCTGCCCTGACTACTAGCAGTGTCTCTTGCTCTCGTGTACCTGCCCTGACTACTAGCAGTGTCTCTTGCTCTCGTGTACCTACTCTATTCTGCATAGCTTGTAGACCGAGTATGGTGTATTCCTTATCATTTTTTATTTTATTATTCATTTGTTCTTTTTCTTCACTGTAATAAATTGACTAGATGCTTTAAATGAAGAAAAAATAAACAAATTTTAATATGAATGAGGAATAACAGAGGGATGATTTTGGGTGAGTGAGTTTATGAATGGTTGATACATTTTGTCTGCTTGTTTCTGAGAACCATGAAGATCAATTTGGGAAAATCCAGATGCCATTGTTAAAACTAACAACTTGTGCCTTGCCTAAGCTTTTTACTGTGGAAAATACGAAACATTTAAGGTTAAATAATGTATTAATTTTGCTACAGGTGGTTAATATATGGCTCTTGTATGACTGCTAAAGATGAACATGAACACATGGATTGGTTTTCATTCATCCAAGCCTTTGCATGCTTAAAGTAAGCCTGCAACTGGAACAGGTTACATACTCCGTAATAGGAACCACATTTGTGTAAATGGTCAAGGCGAGCACAGTTTTATAATAATGTCATCTATTCTTTCCCAGGACTAGAATGCTCTCAGAGAACCATGAACATTGTATGGATGATTGAGTCCTGTTATAAATCATAATATTACATAGAAAATTCCTTTTTTGTCCAGGAACTTTGTTTTAGATCACATAAAGGTCCAAATTCAATAAGACTGATGGTTTCTACACCAGTCTTAATGAGGGGCATGCAGGAATAAGGGTGCTTTTGCATTGCGATTTGTGGGTCCTGTCCAAATCCCCCACAAAACGGGACTCAGCCATATGTGCCGACGGGGCCATAGACTATAATGGTGCCTGCAGAGTGAACGCGCACTCTAACGTGCATCATTTTAAGGAGTATACGCCTACTGGAGGAGGACACTCAGACATAGTAGACAGCATCTGGGTGTCTGTCTCCGGCAGGCATATACACCCAAAAATGAGGCACAACAGAACACATGTTCACTCTGCCTGCACCATTTTAGTCTATGGCCCTGTAGATACATATATCAGAATCCTGTTTTGTGGGGGGATTTCGAATGCATGCTCCAACGGGACCCACGAATGTGAAGATAACCACAATGTGAAAGCATCCTAAGATGCACCAAATTCATTAAGAGTCATATTCCACTTAATGAACACTGTGCATCTTATCAGTGGCGTGCCCCTCACAGAAATGTTACTCTAGTCAGGGACTGGAATTATATTTCTGTTTTACGAAAAACCGCCACTATCCATAAATTTAATGAGCTGTTTTAGCCATGCCCCATCTCGCCTCAGTGCCTCCATTTTGGTTGGAAAAATTACTGCACAACTCTGCATTGCGCAAAATTAGCAATTATTCAAAGTGTTTTATGCCAATTTTCTGGTGCAAACACTTTTATGTAAAGTGTAAATTTCCATTGTGGTGAGGATAAAAGTTCCACATTCTGTCAATCAGTGTGGGTCCCGTCAATAAGACCCCCACCAATCAATAAGTTATCACTTATTCTGTAGACAGAGGATAACTTGTCTTCACCAAAGAACCCCATTAAGTGCATCTCTGTCACTGCCTAATAGTTTATATTTGGAAGATGGGAGTGGTGATCTGTGCTGCCGAGGATATTTCCCGATATGGATCCTGAGGATGTGATTTAAGAATAGCAAAGTGATTTATTCTCAACGTGTTTCGAAGTTGGACTAACTTGAAAATTTGAAATGCGTTGAGAATAAACTGCTTTAGGCTATGTTCACACGCTGCAGATTTTGCTGCAGATCCGCAGCATTTCCACAGCTGCGGGTCCGCAGCAGTTTTCCATGCGTTGTAATGTAAATCTATGGGAAACGCAATACGCAGTGCACATGCTGTGGAAAAAAACGCGCGGAAACACAGCGGTTTACATTCCGCAGCATGTCAATTCTTTGTGCGGAATCCGCAGCAGTTTTACACCTGCTCCTCAATAGGAATCCGCAGGTGTAAAACCGCAGTGCAATCCGCACAAAAACCGCAGTAAATCCGCGATAAATCCGCAGGAAAAATGCAGTGTTCTTGCCCTGCGGATTTATCAAATCCGCTGCGGAAAAATCCGCAGTGGACCATTCCTACGTGTGCACATACCCTTATTGTTCATACATTACGTCATCTAGATTCTTATTGCGATTACTGTGGATTTCTTGATTAAGTTAGTCAAACTTCGAAACGCAAATATTTGAAGGGTTTCTGAGGGATGTTATTCTGGATTATCTCAATGAGAATAACTGTTTAACTCCATATCAGCATGGGTTTATGAGAAATCGCTCCTGTCAAACCAATCTAATCAGTTTTTATGAAGAGGTAAGCTATAGGCTGGACCACGGTGAGTCATTGGACGTGGTATATCTCGATTTTTCCAAAGCGTTTGATACCGTGCCGCACAAGAGGTTGGTACACAAAATGAGAATGCTTGGTCTGGGGGAAATTGTGTGTAAATGGGTTAGTAACTGGCTTAGTGATAGAAAGCAGAGGGTGGTTATAAATGGTATAGTCTCTAACTGGGTCGCTGTGACCAGTGGGGTACCGCAGGGGTCAGTATTGGGACCTGTTCTCTTCAACATATTCATTAATGATCTGGTAGAAGGTTTACACAGTAAAATATCGATATTTGCAGATGATACAAAACTATGTAAAGCAGTTAATACAAGAGAAGATAGTATTCTGCTACAGATGGATCTGGATAAGTTGGAAACTTGGGCTGAAAGGTGGCAGATGAGGTTTAACAATGATAAATGTAAGGTTATACACATGGGAAGAAGGAATCAATGTCACCATTACACACTGAATGGGAAACCACTGGGTAAATCTGACAGGGAGAAGGACTTGGGGATCCTAGTTAATGATAAACTTACCTGGAGCAGCCAGTGCCAGGCAGCAGCTGCCAAGGCAAACAGGATCATGGGGTGCATTAAAAGAGGTCTGGATACACATGATGAGAGCATTATACTGCCTCTGTACAAATCCCTAGTTAGACCGCACATGGAGTACTGTGTCCAGTTTTGGGCACCGGTGCTCAGGAAGGATATAATGGAACTAGAGAGAGTACAAAGGAGGGCAACAAAATTAATAAAGGGGATGGGAGAACTACAATACCCAGATAGATTAGCGAAATTAGGATTATTTAGTCTAGAAAAAAGACGACTGAGGGGCGATCTAATAACCATGTATAAGTATATAAGGGGACAATACAAATATCTCGCTGAGGATCTGTTTATACCAAGGAAGGTGACGGGCACAAGGGGGCATTCTTTGCGTCTGGAGGAGAGAAGGTTTTTCCACCAACATAGAAGAGGATTCTTTACTGTTAGGGCAGTGAGAATCTGGAATTGCTTGCCTGAGGAGGTGGTGATGGCGAACTCAGTCGAGGGGTTCAAGAGAGGCCTGGATGTCTTCCTGGAGCAGAACAATATTGTATCATACAATTAGGTTCTGTAGAAGGACGTAGATCTGGGGATTTATTATGATGGAATATAGGCTGAACTGGATGGACAAATGTCTTTTTTCGGCCTTACTAACTATGTTACTATGTATGTTACTATGTTACTATGTTGAGGATAAACCTCTTTATTATTACTTCATCACATTCTCTGGATACTTATTGGGAATATCTTCTCAGCAGCGCAGATCACTACTCCTTTCTTCCAAACATATGCTAACACGGCAGGTTTTCCTGTCTTCATGGTGCCACATCAGCTGTTTCTTGTTTCTATTCCTCAGTTGTGGGTTTCACGACCCCAAAAGGTGAGCAATTACCTATTCCTTTACCTGAACTTGCCTACCAGATAAGACCCTATTGCACTTGTCTTCCCCTTTTTTATCCAGCCTACTATGTAATAGTCACAGAACAGGGAAGGATGACATTTTCAAGTATTTAAATGGAATCTGACATGTTTCCCATGTCCCACAAACCAGCCCCATACCTTTATCCCACTGTTTATACTTTTTCCAATCCCCTTTTTTTGTTTTCTGTTTAAATAATTTTCATTAAATGTATTTATTTAATTTATTTAATTTGTCCAGGGATATGCAAATCAGTGGGCAACCATTCAAGGGGGCATTTTCTTCTCCAGGACTAATAGTGCCACTTATGTTATCATGTCCCTGTCTTTTCAAATCTCTATCTGACAATGTGCAGTGAACCAGTTGTACACATACCGTGAGTAAAGATGCTATACACATCAGAAACACATAGGTGATACTTTTTATAGAAAATCCTTTGATATAATAATGATTTTATAATCTACTAATAAAACATTGGAAATGTATCTCAGTTTGAGCTGGATCTATTTCTACATTGTCATCGACTCACGTATGCGCACTTTGACCATGAATTGTTGCCTGTGTGTAGGTATTACAGAGATTGTTTCTTTGCTTTGCAATACTTTTCAACTGGATGTGCATCCATGGACACACATCCAGATGAAACTAGTAGTGGCACTGGCTCCAAAACCTGCTATAAAATCACTACAAGTACTCTATGAATAAACATCCTCTTTATTTCAATGGGAAAATATACCTCTAGTGCACTTGTTGCTGTTTTTGTCCATCTGGAAAAAGAAATATGCTAATTCTTAGGCTGTGTGCCCACAATGAGTCTTACAGGTCCACCAGAGGAGATGGGATTTATAGAGATCTCATGCCCACTGTGCTTCTTTTTTACTCAAAGTAAAATGACTTGCGTTGTGTGTTAAAATCTTTAGCATATCAGTTTCTCTTACAGGTTCACTGATTTTTCTGTGTGGATTTTCCCAATAGACTTGATTTCAGGTGGAAAATTTGCAAGTAAAAAGCATATGCATTTTTAGTGCATTTGTGTAGAGGAAATGCATAAAAAAATGCATATAACATCGGCGCATGACTATATCAATAAAGTTTTGTAAAAGCCAAATACCAGGAAGTATTAAAAAGAAAGCAGTTTTATTTAAAACATGACAAACCAAAAAGAGACAAAAAACGAAGTGTCAAAAACTCAATAAAAATGCATGTAAAGAATGCACCCAAAAACGCAATGAAAAGATACAAGTAACCTATTGCTTAATAGGTGCAGAAATGGTGCAGAAAATCTGCAATATGAAAAGCTCATCGTGGGAATGTAGCAGAAGTTGTGCCAAAAATGCACTAAAAACGGCACAAAAAAGGCTTCAAACAAACAAAACTCCGTGTGAACATACCATTTCAATACACTTCCTATTCTTTTCATTAAGAAAACACACTTATGAATATCCAGTTCTGTTTTTTTACCACGTGAAATATAAAGCAATATGTCAATACTTGCCATGTTTCAACTTGAAAAAAGCTACTGAATCAATTCAGGCAGAAAAAAATGCTCCTTGGGATATGTTCACTTAGAGTTTTTAAAGGGAACCTGTCACCCCGAAAATCGCGGGTGAGGTAAGCCCACCGGCATCAGGGGCTTATCTACAGCATTCTGTAATGCTGTAGATAAGCCCCCGATGTTACTTGAAAGAGGAGAAAAAGACGTTAGATTATACTCACCCAGGGGCGGTCCCGCTGCTGGTTCGGTTGGATGGGCGTCTCTGGTCCGCTGCGGCGCCTCCCATCTTCATTCCAAGACGTCCTCTTCTGATCTTCAGCCATGGCTCCGGCGCAGGCGTACTTTGTCTGCCCTGTTGAGGGCAGAGGAAAGTACTGCAGTGCGCAGGCGCCGGAAAGGTCAGAGAGGCCCGGCGCCTGAGTCATAAACACTTACCTCTTACTGAGGCAAGAGAGGCCTGCAGTTCTTTCGGTGTTGTTGTGGGGTCTTTTGTGACCTCGTAGATGAGTCGTTACTGTGCTCTTGGGGTAATATTGGTTTGCCGGCCACTCCTGGGATGGTTCACCACTGTTCCATCTTTTTGCCATTTGTGGATAATGGCTCTCACTGTGGTTCTAGAAATGGCTTTATAACCTTTTCCAGACTAATAGATCTCAATTACATTTTTTCTCATTTGTTTCAGAATTTCTTTGGATCGCGACATAATGTCTAGTTTTTGAGGATTTTTTGGTCTACTTCACTTTGTCAGGCAGGTCCTATTTATGTGATTTCTTGATTGAGAACAGATGTGGCAGTAATTAGGCCTGGATGTGGCTAGGAAATTTGAGCTCAGCTTCCCAAAGATGTGATAAACCACAGTTAAATTATATTTTTAAGGGTGGGGAGGGGGCAATACATTTTTCACACAGGACCCGGTAGGTTTGGATTCCTTTTTCTCTTAATAATAAAGACCTTAACTTAAAATGTTTACTTGTGTTATCACTGTCTAAAATAAATTTGTTTTGCGATCTGAAACATTTAAGTGTGACAAACATGAAAAAGAATAGGAAATTAGGAAGGGAGCAAACACTTTCTGTATAGTGCATATGGCGCTGTTTTTTCCATGTGAAAAAAGTAGCAACATGTTAATTTTTGAGGTATTTCTGCAGGGAAAAAATGCTAAAAATGTAATGTCTGAGTCAATAGAAGCAAAAAAGTCCCATACATTTTAAAAAAATAAACAGACGCACATACCAAAAATACTTTTAGAAGCTTTTTTCCCAGAAATTTTCAGCCAGAAAAAAACATAAAAATCCTCTGTGTGAACATATCATGAAATAATTACTATGCATATTGCCATCAATTGCTCATATGAGCTTGTCAAGTGTGTACTGTACAAGCAGGACACTTTAATCCTTGAGTATTTTTTTAGCGCTTTATGGTGCTGCTGATAGATGAAAGACCATAAAGAACCCAAAACGGTGTGATTATGAAGTGGTGATCTTCCTGAGGAAAAATATGCTTTACACAGTGAGGAAATAAGTCAAGGCCATGGAATAATGCTGAATTTCCTCTCCTATTCACTTTAGGAAACCTTGACTGTCTAATGCACTTGCCAGTTTTAAATCGGAAATGTTGTGGAAGGACAGCAGTATTGGTACATAGTGATGGATGTAAAATTCTCATTTTAAGTTTGACATTGTACCAATGATACCAAGGTTTTTCAGCAGGGACTAGATATTTGGCCAACATAAGCTGCTGTATTGATTTCCTTGTTGTCAAGGAACGGAAATGGTAGAAAAAAAATAACATGGAAATATTAACTGTACATTTATGAGGTTCAAGCTGCAGTAATTATTCACTATGTTGTTCTGTCATTGGTGAGGTCATGTGCTGGTGAAAATGGAAGCCATATTTGTGCAAAGTGTGCATTTTACGGTGGGACAGAGCAGCCTTAAAGGGGTTGTCCAGGATTAGAAACCCTTGCTTACTTTCTTCCAAAAACAACGCCACACCTGTCTACAGTGTTTTGTATTATAGAAACTTGATTCCAGCTCACCCAGTTGCCCTATGCTCATCCACCTAGGGCTCAGACACTGGCCTCGCCCTGGCCTCACATCAAGGACAATAGAAAAAAAATTGGAGTCCGGCTCAACAGGACTGGATTTTCCTTTTCTTTTTCAAAAGAAATCATAGTGCATACAAAAGAAAAATGTACATGGTCAAAATGACCCAGTCGACGCATTTCGACTGCACTAGGCAGTCTTACTCCGACGCGTTTCGACTGCACTAGGCAGTCGAAACGCGTCGACTGGGTCATGTCGACTATGTACATTTTTCTTTTGTATGCACTATAAAAAGAAAAGGAAAATCCAGTCCTGTTGAGCCGGACTCCAGTGTTTTGTATTATAACTTGTTTCAATATAACTGCATGGGACATGAGTTACAACACCATGCATGTTACAGGAGGACTGTTGGCCAAAGAATTGATGGCCTCCATGTTTGTACCCTTTTAAGTGTCACAACTGACAGTGGCATTTGAGAAGTTAAATTTTTGTGACCAGTTACTATTGGGTGCCTGTTGTGTAACTTATAAGAAAAGTCATGCTGTAAGGAGAGGATTCAGCTTATGAGCCTATCCCATGCATAGAGTGCACAAATCGGGTGTAAATGTACGGTGGATGGCACTAAAGGTGTTAACATTTCTGACAAGGTAAAATACTTAATTGTTCATAAAAGTGAGCAGATGTCCATCCTAATGTCAGGTCAGTTGGCAAATTTTGAGAATTACATATACAGTTGTCAAAAGTTTTTAGGATGACACAAATGTTGTTTTTCACAAGGTGTTTTTAGAACTTTTAATCAAATGTTTCTATGGTTACTGTACAGTAGTACAATTAGAAGCATTACATAATTTTTCTAACTTGACCCATATTTTTTAAGACTTCGCCCTGACATGTTGGATATCAACTTCTGGGCCAAATTCAGACTGATGATGACCCATTCTTGCCTAATCCGGGATTGGAGTTTATCACAATTTCTGTGTTTTTGCTTCTCTCACCTCTTTTTGAGTATTGAGCACAGGTTCTCAATGGAATGGAGATCTGGGAAGCTTTGTGGGCATGGATCCAAAATGTCAATGTTTTGTTCACCAAGTCAGGTGCTCCCTCATGTTGGAAAAAAGGAATTGTTCGTCCTCAAATTGCTCCTTCTCCTTGGGAGACGTTGCTCTTGGAGGATTTTTCCATGCCATTCATTTTTCTTACTCAAAATTGTAAGTGAGTTCCCTCCATGGATGAAAAGCCATCCTACATATCACTGGTCTCTGAATGCTTTATTGTTGGCATGACACAGGACTCATGGTGGTGCTCATCATTTCTTTTCTGGACAATCATTCTTCCAGATGTCCCAAACAGCCTGAAGGAGGCTTCATCAGATAAAATAACTTTACCACTCTATTTTGCAGTCCAATCTCTTTACTTCTCCATTAACATTTGCAATACATCTGATCACTCTTCATAGCAATCTAGAATTAATGCAATTAGCAACTATAAAAATTGAAGCATTAACCTGAGAAAACCAAAATTTGTGTAAGTCTCAAATCTTTTGGCCATGGCCGTACATGTATACAAGTATATGTCCTGGAGATCTGAACCAGAATTAAATAGACCTCTTTAATTTTTCTGTTTCTGTCCCATGCATCTGATTGGGATTTATAAAAATCCAAGCACATGCTATTGAAACAACCCTATTCAGATGTCTACCATTTAGAGATTCTGTTGTGAATTAATCTTTCAGTTCCCATGACCATATATATACAATATGCTGTATGTTACAGATGACATTTTGTTGCAATGCTCAGGATTTATGAAAACTCAGATCACAGTTTTTTCAAGCCTTAGATACCATGACCAATGCAGACAGTGTTATATAAGTGGTCAGACAGAGGGAAGCGATTGCCTTGTTCACCTTATTGATAATCCTGGGACTGGATCCCATGGTGTTGATGGGTTTATTTGGTGACAAGAGTCCTAATTAAGTTTCCCATCTCTGTCTTCTTTGTGCTTCTATTATACCCTGCAAGAAAACAGTTTTTCATTGACAAGCATATAATACACTGTAATACAGTGGTATCATAGTGTATAATACCAGTAATCAATTAATGACATTGTCAAGTTCCCTAAAAAAAACTAAGAAAAAATATACAATTTTAAAAAAGGACTACAAATGTAAGAAAGATACAAAAAATCCCAGTTCCCCTTACAACATGCATTAATATTATAAAAAATGTATATAAGAAAAGTACATACCGTAATTGATAAAGCTGCCATAACAATCCATTCTATAATGCAAATGCGTTATTTGTCTAGAGACTGCCATTACAAAATTACTGGATTTATATTTTTGGGTTGTCAATCATGTCTACAAAAAAAATAAAAATAAAACAAAAATCTGTATGTAACCTAAATGGTACCAATAAAGCTTCAACTCTAACCACAAAAAAACAAGCTTTAACACAAAAGCTCCTTTACTGGAAAAATTAAAAGTTTGCAGCATGACGTTCACAGTATGGCAACAAAAGAAAAAACAGGTCTTTTTTCAAAAAAAGTAAAGCATAAAACAATGTGGTATCATCATAATTGTACCATCCTGCAGAATTTAATATTATTATTTATATTAAAGTTGCCTCAATTTCAGGATAATTGGTGCAAACAATATACAAGTATATAACATAAGATGCGTATAAACAATAAACATTGAGTAAGAGGCTGTTGACTTCGAATTCAAGTACATTCTTAAAGCTTTAACTGAAGTAATAGAGGACATGATAGAAGATGTATGGGAATATGACTTCATGGCACACCACAGATTATTTCATTTTGTAATTTTGACCATTTTGCAAGTCACTGTAATTTCTGTCAAGAAGTATACAATAGATTATTGAAGAGTAACAGTTATGACATAAGCACATTTTTCACTATATAGATTTATGACAGTAAGTAGATCATAGTTATTACAAGCTCAACATGTCCCATGAAGACTCTTCTCCAGGCTGGAAAGAACAATGGATTCTATACCTTTTTTTTGTTTGGAGATCACTAAAATCAAAAGTCTTCTTATTTTATTTTGCAGGTATAGTCAGGATTTGATATTCATTTATATTCTAATCATTTGCACCTTCATCTCAGCAAAGTAGAAAAAAAAGTTTGCCTTATTTGAATTTGCACTGTAATTTTAGAGCATCGACTAGTAGCAGGTCAAGGACTCAAAATCCTGAGACTGCAGCAAATGGGTTCAGCAAGAATCCAGGTTTGGAACCAAGGCAGCAAGAAGCAGGACCTGTCACAATCACTTCATGACACTACAGGCAGGTGGGCATAGCACAGTCAGGTGGTCACAGTGTAAGCAGATGAACCAGACCGGGGGTAAGTCTCTTGTGCCGGTTCCGGAACTGTCGTGACTGTCACCATTGTTGCATGGGGGAGAGCTTTCTGGCCCGGACCGACCTATGCACTTGTCAGCAGGGGGCGGGACAGAGATAAAAAGGGCTGCGCATGGGAAAAATACAGGAGTCCTGGCGGGAAAACAGAGCGTGCAGCAGAGTGAGGTGCAGGCCTTATCAGCGGAGTATCTTGTGAGCGTAGGCCTACCCTACACATCCCCTGTGACCACGTCCACTACTCTCGGACACCAGACGACTACGTACCCGCTGTTCTCCATCCATGGAGGTGACTCAGACATGAGATCAGTGACCGCTGCATGCGCGCGGCCTAGCTGAGATCAGGTGGCTGGGCCAGAGTGTTCCGACTCCTCACCCACATGCACTGCATGGCAGAGCCACGCTCCAGCGTCATCGCATATAGACCTGAGTTCAGCAAAGACTCTCTGCCTGCATCGTGGAACCGGACCTCCGTCTATCCAGGACCACCCTGGAACATCACGTGCCGCTATTAGTGCCACCGTTGGAGACAGGCTGGTAGTCACAGCACAGGATGGTGGTCACAGCACAGGCTGGTGGTCACAGCGCAAACAGGTGGTCACAGTGCAACCAAGTGGTCACAGCACAGGCAGGTTCGTTGTCACAGCGCAAGCAGGTGGTCACAGCGCAGGGTGGAGGTCACAGCACAAACAGGTGGTCACAGTGCAGTCAGGTGGTCACAGCACAGGCTTGTGGTCACAGCACAAACAGGTTGTCACAGTGCAGTCAGGTGGTCATAGCACAGGCTGGTGGTCACAGCATAGAATGGTGGTTACAGCATAAGCAGGTGGCCACAGCACAGGCTGGTGGTCACAGTGCAAACAGGTGGTCATAGCACAGGATGGTGGTCGCAGCACAGACAGGTGTTCATAGCACAGTAGGGTGGTCACAGCAAAGTCAGGTGGCGTCATCACAGGCTGGTGGTCACAGCACAGGATGGTGGTCACAGCATAGGCAGGTGGCCACAGTGTAGGCTGGTGGTCACAGTGCAAACAGGTGGTCATAGCACAGGCAGGTGGTCACAGCACAGGCTGGATTGAAGACACAGGGAGACATGGTCAAGAAAGAAACCACCGGCCATCACCAGGAGTACAGGAGGCAATTTTGGTCACCAAAAGGTTAAAACAGGAATATAGGACTGACTAGGAAACAGCATCACATAGTACCAAAATTACTATGAACAGACTAGAACTAGGTGGCTTGCGGCAGAGTCAAAGAGACAGAGAATCAGAATGGATTGGCTACAGGACCTGTTCTGTAAACTGTAAATTGACCAACAGACAAGGAAATAATGAATCTAGCTGTGCTGAGTAGTAAATCTTGATTAGATCATCAACTACATCTGCATGGCATAAGAGTTAAAAACCTGGAAGAATTAACTATTATTTTGCTGTAGGAGTAATTTGTGGCCTTGTGTAAAGGCGGCAGATGGAGACAGAAACATAGCAGACCTGAGTGACACCAAGAATAGCAGAACTGAATTTGTAGGTTTGGAGCAGACTTGATTGGCCACCAGATCACATAGCATAGAGAAAAGCAGTGAGAAACATCACTGACAGTGTAGTACGTGATGTGCAGGAGAGCTTAATTTTTTAAAATCATTTGTCATTGATATGTTTTATAGCTAATTTGAAGATTTGTGGCCAGTGAAAATAATTGTGTAGTTATATTGTCCCTAAGATGTCATTACAAACAACATGGTAGTCATTGTTCGATAGTCAGCGATTAATACTGATTCATTGCCTGGTTATGAAAAAACAAAACAAAGCAAAAAAGTTCATTAACTAAAGTGCTCCATAGCATAGAGCATTATATGGGGATGGTAGCAAGATTCAGCCCAATATTTGGCTTGTAATATTAATTTATTACTTTGATGAGCCTGATATATGGGTCTATTGCCTTCCTCCCCTTAATTATCAAATTAAGGCATGTCTTTTGGACTTTGACAGGACAATGCATTTAAAGGCATCATGCCTTGACATTACCTAATTATTTCAGAGGAGATGAAGGTTATAGACCATGTCAGAAGACCATTGATTTACAGAAGACCCTTTCTCTTGGATGATTCATGAGGAAATTCAGGAGTAAAAATAGTAATTCAATAATGTCGTGAAATGAGGAAGAAGCTTTGCAAGGATGAAATGGTGCATTTAGCTTTTTAGACAATGGATATAACTCAATCAGAGCCAGGATGGCTTTTCTAAACTTGCTGGTAAATGCGATTGACAGGACAGGAGTTTCAGCTTGCCCAGAACAAGATAGCATTGTTGAGTTGCTCCTCCAGGCAAGAGATAAACATGCAATTAAGTTATTAGACTATACTAATGCATGGGACAGGCATGGAGGTCATTTATCAAACACTTTTGGGGTCCTAATTGTTGAGAAACCTTCTTACTACCAGAAATATTCATATTGTATTAAGATGGACTTGTTTAATCTTGACAACAAAGATGGATGAAGTAGTAGATAATTTTGTGAATTTGCCATAAGGCTACCCACATTTTTTGCTTATTATTTGTCCAAGAAGTATCTATAATAGCTTTACTCTCTGTAGTAGCCGTAGTAATTGTAGATATCATTATAGAAAGCTCAGAGATCCCTAAAGCCTTCATCCTGATAAGACACCTAATAATTCTAAGCTCATAATATCCCCGAATTACATACAATTAGTCACCTACCATTTGAAATTAAATGACTGATTGAAAGGGAAGGAGAATAGGTATTAGATTCTATTTCTTGCCCATATAATCTTCTAAAATATATTGTATGATCTCTGTATACAGCGCCCTGTCATACAGAAAAAGGTAAGCTATGGTTAGTCTAGAGCAGGGACGCTCAGACTTTATTTGTCCATTTATTGTATTCTTACATTGTACCTCTCCCTACTGGCCACAATTATACTTAAAGGGTCCAGGGCAGATATGTTATTACCTATCCACAGTACACTGTAGATGATAAGACAGAGATCAGTGTGGATCCGATCTCTGGGACCTTCTTTTATCAGAAGAACAGGTCACTGGTCAGCTTTATCCATCATCCCACAAAAAACCTCCTTACAGCTATGCTGACAGAAAAGAAGGTTCTTTAAATGTATAAACTAATTATTATACAAGTGAAAAGATGGATGAAATGGTGTATATATATGCCGTATGTGTATATATATATATATATATATATATATATACCGTATGTTAGGGGTCGAGTTTCCTCTGCTGCACAGGGGGAATCTCGATCCGTCTCCGCTGCGGTCTCCCGTTCTCCTCCAGCCGCAGTGGAGTCTGCTCAGCAGGGACGTCGATCCCAGCGTCTCGCTCAGTCTGACTCTGTGCGAAGAGTTGCTGCTGCTTCTCCAGTCTCTGCCATTAAAGTCAGTGCTGGTCAGCAGCAAGCAGACTTCTCTGGGACTAAGTCCTTGTCTGCACGTACTGAGCATGCCCAGGGTAAGATCTCCCGTTGGAGATCGAGGGTCATGTGCTCAGGCTCTGCAGCACATTCCATTTGTCCTCTTGGCAGGTCTTGGAAGGGCAAAAGTGCTGTAGCCACTTCCTGTGCTGCAACTATATAAACTGCGCATGACCGCACGGCCATGCGCTAGTATTGTCTTGTAAATATGTGTGTGTGTTGTGAGTGAAAGTCGCTCTTTCAATAACCCTCCCTATTGAATGTCTGTTCGCGGAAGGTGTATGTTTGCTATCTAGCGCCCGACTTATCCAACAGCACGAAACACACATTACAGCGTCCTCTTGCTGTGTCCGCCTGTACGGCGCCGTGCGCTTGCCTTGCGCTTTCCATACCCAAGCCAGTGTGGTTGGTGGCGTCCGTCAGTGCGGCATTGCTCGCACTCCTGTGCATTTATATATTTATTCTTAGTTTCCTTACACACCCAGTTGTGGTGTAGTGCCAGCGAGGGTCTAATCGGACTTCAATCCCAGTTGGGGTTAAGTACGCTGACTACTCGCTCGCGCTTTAGGTGCGGTGCCGCGATCCTGTGACGCAGCAGGATTGCTCCCTTCACGCTGGGTGAGGTTGAACCCACGTGTATATACTTTAGTGTACCGCCATATAGTCTGTATTTACTAGCAGCAGGTTTTCACCTGCACGGTGGACCCCGGACTGCGAACGCATCTATATCACCTTTCTTGGTGCGTTCCGCCAGTCCTAACACCGTATATATGCAATGGGTATGGAAAGTATTCAGAACCCTTTAAATTTTGCACTCTTTGTTTCATTGCAGCCATTTGGTAAATTCTAAAAAGTTAATTTTTTTCTCATTAATGTACACTCTGCACCCCATCTTCACTGAAAAAAAAACAGAAATGTAGAAATTTTTGCAAATTTAGTCAAAAAGAAAAACTGAACTATCACATGGTCATAAGTATTCAGACCCTTTACTCTGTATTGCGTAGAAGCACCCTTTTGAGCTAGTACAGCCATGAGTCTTCTTGGGAATTATGCAACAAGTTTTTCACACCTGAATTTGGGATCCTTTACCATTTTTCCTTGCAGATCCTCTCCAGTTCCGTCAGGTTGGATGGTGAACGTTGGTGGACAGCCATTTTCAGGTATCTCCAGAGATGCTCAATTGGGTTTAGGTCAGGGCTCTGGCTTGGCCAGTCAAGAATGGTCACAAAGTTGTTGTGAAGCCACTCCTTTGTTATTTTAGCTGTGTGCTTAGGGTCATTGTCTTGTTGGAAGGTGAACCTTCGGCTAAGTTTGAGGTCTAGAGCACTCTGGAAGAGGTTTTCATCTCTGTATATCTCTGTACTTGGCTGCATTCATGTTTCCTTCAATTGCAACCAGTAGTCCTGTCACTGCAGCTGAAAAACGCCCACATAGCATGATGCTGCCGCCACCATGTTTCACTGTTGGGATTGTATTGGGCAGGTGATGAGCAGTGCATGGTTTTCTCCACATATACCATTTAGAATTATGACCAAAAAGGTCTGTCTTCGTTTCATCAGATCAGAGAATCTTATTTCTCATAGCCTGGGCGTCCTTCATGTGTTTTTTTTAGCAAACTCTATGTGGGCTTTCATATGTCTTGCACTGAGGAGAGGCTTCCATTGGGCCACTCTACCATAAAAGCCTGACTGGTGGATGGCTGCAGTGATAGTTGACTTTGTGGAACTTTCTCCCATCTCTACTGCATCTGTGGAGCTCAGCCACAGTGATCTTGGGGTTCATTTTTTACATTTTAAAAATTACAGAAAAGAAACTAGGCTATGCACAAATTTGGGCCTCTTGGAGATTTGTGGGCTCAGATAGCTTTGAGAAAGGTTTCAGACGTGAATTAGCCTGTTAGGCTTTTGGCTTGTTCACTCTCATCATTAGGAAAGGCCAGTTGATGCAAATTTTCCAGCTTTATAAAAATCCAGCCTCCTCTAACTTTGTGCCAAAAACAGCATCCATGGGTTATTCCAAGTAGCTGTCTAGCACTTTCAAAATGGTGGAGGCCCACAAAGCAAGAGAAGGCTATAAGAAGATAGCACAGCATTTTCAAGTTACTTTTTCCTCAGTTCAAAATGTAATTAAGAAATGGCAATTAATAGGAACAGTGGAGGTCAAGATAAGGTCTGGAAGGCCAAGCAAAATTTCAGTGAGAGCTGCTCGTAGAATTGCTAGAGAGGTAAATCAACCCCCCCGCATGACTGCAGAAGACCTTCAGAAAGATTTAGCAGACTTTGGAGTTGTGATCTATTGTTCTACTGTTCAGAGACACCTGCACAAATATGGCCTTCATGGAAGAGTAATTAGAAGAAAACCTCTCTTGCGTTCTCATTATAAAATTCAGCGTCATAAGTATGCAAAAGAACATTTAAACAAGCCTGATTCATTTTGGAAACAAGTTCTGTGGACTGATGAGGTTAAAATAGAACACTTTGCCACAATGATGAAATATTTGTGGGGAGAAAAAGGGCACAGAATTTCAGGAAAAGAACATGGGGTGAATGAATAATGCTTTTGGGTTGTGTTGCAGCCAATGGCATGAAGAACATTTCACGGGTAGAGGGAAGAATGGATTCAATGACATTTCAACAAATTATTAATACACACATAGCACCATCTGAAAAAAAGCTGAAATTGAAAAGATGGCTTCTACAAATAGATAATGATCCTAAACACGTGTCAAAATCCACAATAGACTACTTCAAAAGGCGCCAACTAAAGGTTTCACAATGGCCCTCACAGTCCCTTGATCTGAGCATCAAAATAGTGCATGCAAGGCAACCCAGGAGTCTCACAGAACTGGAAGAATTTTCCAAGAAGGAATGGATGAAAAACCCTCAAACAAGAATTGAAAGACTCTTGTCTGGCTACCAAATGTATTTGCAAGATGTCATACTTGCAAAAAGGGAGTGCTACTAGCTACTATCCATGCAGGGTGTCCAAACTATTGCATTGGCACATTTACCTTTTTGTCATTTTTAAAGTGTCAAAGATAAAAATATATATATATATATATATATATATATATATATATTTTTTTTTTTTAATTTTTTTTTTTCTTAAAATGCAAAGGAAATGTGTCATCTTTAACTTTATCCCTTTCTGAGATCATTTAATCTTCAACTTGCTTAACTTTTCACAATAACAGTAATTTTGACCAGGGGTGCCCAAACTTGTACATGCCAATGTACTATTAATTTTTGAACAAAAAATGAAATGACAGTCTTTAAGTACACATTTTTTACTAAGAGTACAACGGCCTTTATACCTATAATAGACAAAGCTGAATGAATATTCTGCATTGACTATTAAAGATATAAGAGATGTTAATGATGGGCAGATATATACATGAAAGTCTGCAAGTCTAACTCTGGAAATGAAATATGTGATTCCGTTTAGGAGAGAAGTCTATTACAGACACAGGTTTTATGAAGTTAGCAATATCTAGGCATATATATTCTATATATGGTACTAAGGTGAATTCTCAACAGAAACTGCAGTAACTGTTTAGTTCATTGCCGAGATTTGGTTGAAATAAAACATATAAAGTGTTTGGAATGTGGCCAGTCTCAATATGTTGGCTGGTTTTTATTACATGAACTGTTTGCATTTCTCATGTAAAGCTGGGGCTTTGCAAAGTCTGCCATGAATTATATCATAAGCTCAGACAAAAAGAATCTAGAAGCGAGTGGCCATAGTTTATTCTGTAAAGTGAATAAATAAGGTAGATGGAGTCTGTACATATATTTTATATATTTTATATATATAGATACACAGACAAATATCTATATATAGGGCATATATCAACATAGCAGGGGGAAATTAATCAAAAATGACATTTTGTATGGCAGTCTTGATCCAAAGTATGCTGGAGCAAGATGCGCAAAAAAGTATGCCGTAAAGCAGAGCACAACGGTGACATCACCGCTGTGCTTTACGGCCGGCGCTCACAGTCAGTGTGGGAAGTTGACGGCGAGGGACGTGACAGACACCGGAATGTGAGTATGTACTGTTTTTTTTTTTTACATTTACAATGGTAACCAGGGTAAATATCGAGTCACTAAGCGCGGCCCTGCGCTTAGTAACCCGATATTTACCCTGGTTACCAGTGAAGACATCGGTGGATCGGCGTCACACACGCCGATTCAGCGATGACAGCGGGTGATCAGCGACCAAAAAAAGGTCCTGATCATTCCCAGCGACCAACGATCTCCCAGCAGGGGCCTGATCGTTGGTCGCTGTCACACATAACGATTTCGTTAACGATATCGTTGCTACGTCACAAAAAGCACATGTGCATAGAAAACAGACATGTGAATGAGGCCTTATGGCAAATGATTTAATTGTTATGACTGTTCAGTGTATATAGATAAGTAGATGACTTTGGTTAAACAGAAAATAACATAAACATTGGTCATCTTAGGTTGCCAGAATTGAAAGGGGAAATCACTAAGCAATTCTACTGCAGTCAAAAAATTGATGTTCAACCAGGTGATTACAGTGAGAAGCAAACAGGTCAATAATGTCAGTGAATGAAAATGACATAATCGTCAGGTACCATCATCTCATTAGCTTGACATGTTGCTCTGGTATGGAAATACTAAAAGTCATGGGGCACTATATTCATTTGTTTCAACAGGAACTATAAGTAACGTATTTCTGCTATTAATCATGATCACCTGTGCACACGGGTGGTGATCGCTGCTTGGTGTCAGCTGATTCTGACAGCTGACACCCAGCATTAAGTTCCATGACCACTCCCAGCACTTTTATCCCCAAAATGCTGAGATCGAACATGATTACAGCATTCCTGAAAGCCAGCAGAGGGCTGACAGCCCCTACCGTTGGGTCGAAGACCCTGCAGTGTGACACTGGGTCTCGATCATTTCCATGGTGACCCTATGTCATCATGACGACATCCAGGTCACCAGACCTAGGAAACTTGCTGATCATGCCCAGTACATGATGAGCAAGTTTGTCTGTCAGTGCAGAGCTGACAGTTTGTATAGCATGGGGATGCTCCTGTATCTCCATGCTATAGAAGCGATCAGCCTGCAAAAAATGATAGTCCCATAGTGGGACTAAGTAAAAAAGTTAGAAAAAAGTCCAAAACATTTTTTAAATAATTGTAAAAATATTTAAAAAAAATAATAATAATAATAACAAAAAATCAAAAGATATTGTCTCTCTAAATAAATATTTGAATTTAAAAAAAATATAAAATATAAAAAATATAAATAAAAGTACACGTATTTTGTATCTCCACGTCCGCAACGACCTGACCTATAAAACTGTCCCACTAGTTAACCCCTTTAGTGAACACCATAAAAAAAAAACAGGCAAAAACAATGCTTTACTGCCGAACAAAAAAGTGGAATAAAACGCGATCAAAAAGCCGGATATAAATAAACATGGTACCACTGAAAACGTCATCTTAGTTATAACACATTAAATCAAGCTGCCATACAGCTTCATCAGTGGAAAAATAAAAAAGTTATGGCTCTCAGAATAAAGCGATGCAAAAATAATTATTTTTTCTATAAAATAATTGTTATTGTATATAAGTGCCAAAACATAAAAAAATATATAAATGGGGTATTGCTGTAATTGTACTGACCCAAAGAATAAAATGCCTTATCAATTTTACCACACACAGGAGTGCATAACCCCCCCCCCCCCAAAAAAAATCCTGGATTAATGGTTTTTGTTTATTCAGCTTCCCATAAATCGGAATAGAAAGCGATCAAAAATGTCACGTGCCCGAAAATGGCACCAATTAAAACGTCAACTCGTTCCGCTTAAAACAAGACCTCAGATGACTCTGTGGCCCAAAATATGGAAAAATTATAGTTCTCAAAATGTGGTGATGCAAAAACAATTTTTTGCAATAAAAAGCGTCTTTCAGTGTGTGACAGCTGCCAAACATAAAAACCCACGTCAATTTGGAGATTTAGATGTATACTCCAAAGTAAATACTCAGCATAGAGCGCCGGATAACTGTGGTCCAAAACATTATGTAAAATGTTCAAAAGAAAAGCTTCAACCCAATCCACAAGAAAAGCAAGCCCTCACTCAGGTCCATCATTTGTTAACAGAAATATAGGGGGCTTCCACATTACTGGTAGCACAAAGGCTCAGGAAGTGCGAAATGGCTCCTCAACCGCCGATAGAAATTCAGCAAGATAAAAATTCAGCAAATTCTGTGCTTCTAGATCTAAATGCCCCCCTGCCTTCTGAGCCCCACAGTATATGTAAACCACATATTGCATCCATGTTTGGCATTTCTGAAGCGATGAGAGCCCGCCTAACTTACGTATGCATGCCTCCAGAAGCGCAGGTTGGGCATAACGTACTGGTGACTGCAACATACTGGTCACTACAGCATTCTGGTCACTACAACGGCAGTTTGCAATATTCACTCAGAAACATTCCTTGCTGCTTGTTTCTGGAAAATACCCATGGAGTCAAAATCGTCACTACACCTGTAGATAAATTCCCAAAGGGGTATAGCTTCCCAAATGGGGTCACTTTAGGAGGGATTCTGCTCTTCTAGCTATTAGGGGCTCTGTATATGGAGTCCACAAACTGTTCTAGGAAAATCTACGCTCCAGGAGGCAAATAGCGCTCCGTTCCGCCCGAGTTTCTCCATATGGCAAAGTAGTACTGTACAGCCACATATGGGGTATTGTCATGTTCAGTAGAAATTGTGGGACAAATTTTGGCGTCATTTTTACCCATTTCTTTTGTGAAAATGTAAAATCTGGGGCTAAAACAAAATTTTGGTGGTAAAAATTTAGTTATTTTGTCTTCACTGCCCAATGGTATAAAATTCAGTGACACACCCGTAGTGTCAATATGATCACTGCACCCCTAGATGAATTCATTAAGAGGTGGAGTTTGTAAAATGGGGCCACTTATGGGGGGTTCTACTGTTCTGGCACCTCATGGGCTCTCGCAGTGGGTCATGGCATCTGCAAACCATAATATGGAGTACACAAACTGTTCTAGGAAAATCTATGCTCCAGGAGGCAAATAGCGCTCCGTTCCGCCCGAGTCTCTCCATATGGCAAAGTAATACTGTACAGCCACATATGGGGTATTGTCATGTTCAGTAGAAATTGTGGGACAAATTTTGGCGTCATTTTTACCCATTTCTTTTGTGAAAATGTAAAATCTGGGGCTAAAACAAAATTTTGGTGGTCAAAATTTAGTTATTTTGTCTTCACTGTCCTATGGTATAAAATTCAGTGACACACCCGTAGTGTCAATATGATCACTGCACCCCTAGATGAATTCATTAAGAGGTGTAGTTTGTAAAATGGGGCCACTTATGGGGGGTTCTACTGTTCTGGCACCTTATGGGCTCTCGCAGTGGGTCATGGCATCTGCAAACCATAATAGTAAAATCTGGCGCACCTTGCCTTCTGAGCTTTGCACTGTGTTTGAAAAATATTTCCTGATTACATGCAGAGTATTTGTCGCACTCAGGAAAAAATGGACCTCATTTTGTTGTAAAAATATGTCCTATTAGCCCTTAGAAAAATTAAAAACTTGGGGCTAAAACTACATTTTTGTGAGGAAAATGTAATTTTATTATTTTCACGGCTCCACGTTATAAACTTCTCTGAAGCACCTAGGGGTTCAAGGGGCTCACCACACTTCTAAATACCTTCCTTGAGCGGTCTAGTTTCCAAAATGGGGTCACTTTTGGGGGGTTTCCACTGTTTTTGCACATCAAGGGCACTCCAAATGGGACATGATATCCACTAATGATTTCAGGAAATTTTACATTCAAAAATTCAAATGGCTCTCCTTCCCTTCCGAGCTCTGCCGTGCGCCCAAACAGTGGTTTTCTGCCTCATATGGGGTATTGGCGAACTCAGGAGAAATTGCACAACAAATTGTATGGTGCAATTTCTCCTTTTATCCTAATGAAAATGCAATATTTTGTGCTCAAAACATATTTGTGGGGAAAATTAGATTTTTTTATTTTTACGGCTCAGCGTTATAAACTTTTGTGAAGCACCATGTGTGCTCACTACACATCTAAATCAGTTTCTTGAGGGGTCTAGTTTTCAAAATGGTGTCACTTGTGGGGGATTTTCACATGTGACAGGGCGTCCTCCAAAAAAAAGTCAAGTGGCGCTCCTTCCTTTCCGAGCTCTGCCGTGCACCCAGGAGAAATTATACAACAAATTTTGGGGTACATTTTTTCCTATTACCCTTGTCAAAATAAAAAAATTGGATTTGAAGTAAAAAATGTTGTGGAAAAAAGTTAAATATTAATTTTTTAAAAAAAAGCACCTGAAGGGTTAATAGACTTCTTGAATGTGGTTTTGAGCAGCACCTTTGAAGGGTGCAGTTTTGAGAATGTCATTTTGGGGTATCTTCTGTCATATAGACCCTTCAAAGTGACTTCAAGTGTGATGTGGTCCCTAAAAAAATGGTTTCATAAATTTTGTTGGAAAAATGAATAATCGCTGGTCAACTTTTAACCCTTATAAATTCCTAACAAAAAAAAAATGCGGTTCCAAAATTGTGCTGATGTAAAGTAGACATGTGGGAAATGTTATTTATTAACTATTTTGTCTTAAAAATCTCTGTGATTTAAGGGCATGAAAATTTAAAGTTGGAATATTTTCAAAATTTTTGCCAAATTTCCATTTTTTTCACAAATAAACACAAGTCATACCAAATAAATGTTACCACTATCATGAAGTACAATATGTTGCAAAAAAACATTCTCAGTATCACCGGGATCCTTTGAATTGTTCCAGAGTTATTGCCTCATAAAGTGACAGTGGTTATACAATAATTGTAAAAATTTTCCCAATCATTAACGTGCAAACCACCCTCGGGGGTAAAGGGGTTAAAGACTAGAGTTGAGTGAATTTGATCGGGTCCCTGCTTATTTGGCAAGCTATAGCACTTACCGAATAATCTGCAGAGGGAACTTGTATACATGGAGCGCGCCGGCTGATCAGCTGTTCGGCACTGCAGCTGCATGGGTTGCGGCTGTTTCACTGTCACAACACATGCATGGAAAGCCTGAGTGTTGGGCTCTCTATGCATGTGTTGTGACTGTGACACAGCATCGACACATGCAGCTGCGGAGCCAAACAGCTGATCAGCCAGCTCGCTCCATATTTCCGGGTTTCCTCTGCAGCTTATTCGGTAAGTGCTATAGCTTGCTGAATAAGCAGGGACCCGAACAATTTCGCTCAACTCTATTAAAGACCCATGATAGTTAGGAGTCCTGTTGGAGATTTTGCATTGTGGCCCAAAAAGGTTCAAATTATTCCATTGGTAATAAGGCCCCAGAAGATCAGGCACTTTGGAATATACTAGTAAAAAATTGGAGCACTGGAAGCCAAATGGCACAACAGTTTCTAGTGTTGCTGTTACTAAGTTCTGATAATCAGCGCAATCACTTCTGTTCAGACCATACCCAGCATTCAGATGTTGGTGGTATTTCTAGTGAAAAGCCATCAATGTCTAATGTCTATCTTTTGGGTTGATGGTACATCTGTAGAGACTGACTTTCTAGAGAGCACCTATAGAAAAAAAGATTGGTTGAGGCCCATGAACTGTTCTAAGTAATGAGGTGTGTGGAGCTATCACGACCGCAGTTTACCGTAAGCCGGCTATTTTTGGTCCAGGTAGTATGTACAAGCTGCTCTATATAAAGTAGTGTGTACGGAAATTTTGTCCTGAGCCTATTAATGCAGCACTTATAATTTTGAGACCTGCCATTTCTCATATTGTCACTTTGAACTTTTCTTCCAAATACTCTTGTTTGAATCCAGCTCTGCTGAAGCCGTAAGACGTCCACACTGAAAGGTGTATTTATTTTACTTTGTGCGGCTGGTTTTATGCTGTTCGGTTATAGCTTTGAGTCTTACTCCTTCAGAGGTGTTAAATACATCTTAAATCGTAAAACAAATGTTTGAAAATGCGGGGCTGGATATACAGCAGGCCGTCTTTTAAAAGTCCCTTTATATTTATCAAAAATCCAGAATAAATTTACGCCTCCTCATTCTCCATGCTCCTAAATTTCTGGTAAGGATTAATAGTGCACACGTAGCATGTAGTATTTTTATAGATATTTCATGCTAGTATGGAATATTGTTTTTTGTGTTCTTGGTGTCCGGTCAATAAATAGAAAAAACACATTTATTAAAGGTATATTACTACCTAATACATTCGTTTTAGTGTGAACATAGACTTGTCCTTGCTGTTGGCTGTCGTAAACAGAAGCTGAGATGCTAATGGGAGAAAAACCTCTAATATAAAAACAAAACTTTGTTTCCTCCTAATTTGACTCAATCCTTTGTTCTAGTAATATTTAATCCTTTGTTCTAGTAATATTTTGGGCATCACATAGGCTGGTCATAATTCTCCCTGTCCTCTCTAATAATTGACCTGATATTCCTGTTTAATGTACACAGTATATTACCTCACTGGCTCCACCTATATAACATATCACGTTCCTTTCTCCACTTATATAGAACATTTCCTCTCTGACTTTAACGTTAGTGAATCACCTTAACTCCACATATAGAGCTTTATGTCTCCAACTCTATGTGCAATCTCTGTGGCCCTGGGTATAGTGCATTACCATTTTCCAGTACCATTGGGGAATATTAATTTTCCCCAAATTCAGTGAAAATCAGATCCAGTTGGTACGAAAGTTTTGTTTCTCAGTATAAATCCAACAGCTAGGTCATAGAAAGGTCGAACTTGATGGACATGTGTCTATTTTCAAATCAAGTAACTATGTAACAATAACCTAAGTAGAATGATGACGATTTTGATCTGGTGAAATCAACAAAAGAGTAATGTTTGGCAATTTCCTACCCTTCTTCTTACAGAACCTCACACTACATAACTCCGTTGGAGGCATGGGTGGACCTGCATCACACCAGCTATCAAATTCAAGACTGCCAAACCACGATTCCAGCGTTGTAATACAGCAGGCAATGCCGTCTCCCCAGTCTAGCTCGGTCATCACACAAGCACCTTCTACAAATCGACAGATTGGGTAGGATGACAATTCTTATGTTCTCTGTTAAAGGTTTAACAGTTCCCTTCATGGTTTATTAGAATATCAATTGAATGTATCTATAGTTATAAATATTATGACAGATGTAAAGAATGTTTTTGACTGTGATGGACAAGAATTGGTACGGTACTATTTCCATTTAGGGCTCTAGCTTCCTTTTATGGCTTGAATGACTTTGAATCGAAAAAGATATGTGTTGTCTTGTTGGCACACGCTCAAAGATGTTTGACCTTTTGCAAAATTTCTTTTAGTAAAAATGACTAAGGCACATAATAAAAACAATGTTCTGAACACTCGAACTATATTTTCTTTTGCAAACCGTGATCTTGTTTAAATGTTTCTAACTATGTGGTTGAATAAGGTCAATGTGGTATATGTTATTTTAATTTTAGACTGTTTAAAATATAAATTCTATAGCAGTATCTCTTTTAGCTTGAATTGATTTTACATTTTTGATGATTTTTAGTTAATTGGTAAAATTGTATGCTAAATAATCATAGATTTAAGATGTGTGATGGACATTTGGCAATTTATAGTGCTAAGAATATTAGTTTGTGACCCTTGTATTCTTGTATGTAGCTGTTGCTGTATGAAGACAACTAAAGGAGACACTGGGGACTCCATTGAGCACACCAAATCAAAGATTTAGTCCACACTCAGTAAATACTGACTATCATTGCAAAAAAGAATTGCAAAAGTGGACAGTGCTTTCTAAATCAGTATGCATATCATATACAATAGCTAGAGAAAAAAATAACATGTTGTGGATGGCAAACAATTGTATGTGAATAGGTGCTTGGTGGTGAACTTACTATGCAGAGGTTCTAAAAGCAGGAGTCTTTGAAAATGTATGCCTCAAATAGTTGTAACATGAGCTGGAAGAAACTATCCTGCTGGCATTGGAAAAGACTATCCAGCTGACACTGGAAACCAAATTTTGGCCAAATCGGCACCTATTAGTTTGAAGGTAGAAAGAGGCCATAGAAAAAAGGTTCTATTACAGAAACGGCTGATGGTCTCTTAAATATACCATGGAAAAAAAACACCATAACAGAAAGTAATGATGGTCCCAAGAAGAAGAAGAGGTTTGAATGTAGGTACAACATACAATTTCTTAGACTATACAGGTGCTTCTCGCAAAATTAGGATATCATCAAAAAGTTAATTTATTTCAGTTATTCAATACAAAAGTGAAACTCATACAGTACAGACCAAAAGTTTGGACACACTTTCTCATTTAAAGATTTTTCTGTGTTTTCATGACAATGAAAATTGTACATTCACACTGAAGGCATCAAAACTGTGAATTAACACATGTGGAATTATATACTTAACCCCTTTCTGACATCGGACGTACTATCCCGTCGAGGTGGGGTGGGCCCCTATGACCACGGACGGGATAGTACGTCCAGCGCGATCGGCGGCGCTCAGGGGGGGAGGAGCTGACATCCGGCACTATGTGACAGGAGCGGTCACGGACCGCCCCCGGCACATTAACCCCTGGCACACCGCAATCAAAGATGACGGTGCAGGGAAGCATCGCGCAGGGAGGGGGCTCCCTGCGGGCTTCCCTGAGCCCCCTGCAGCAACGCGATGTGATCGCGTTGCTGTGAGGATCTTACCTCCCTCCCTGCCTGCTCCAGACCCGGATCCAAGATGGCCGCGGATCCGGGTCCTGCAGGGAGGAAGGTGGCTTCACAGAGCCTACTCAGAGCAGGCACTGTGAAGCAGCCTGCACTGCTATCAGATCGGTGATCTGACAGAGTGCTGTGCACACTGTCAGATCACCGATCTGTGATGTCCCCCCCTGGGACAAAGTAAAAAAAAAAATTTCCAAATGTGTAAAAAAAAATAAAAAAAAATATTCCTAAATAATGAAAATAAAAAAAATATTATTCCTATAAATACATTGCTTTATCTAAATAAATTAAAAAAAAAACAATAAAAGTACACATATGTAGTATCGCCGCGTCCGTAATGGCCCGACCTATAAAACTGGCCCACTAGTTAACCCCTTCAGTAAACACCGTAAGAAAAACAAAAACAAGGCAAAAAGCAACGCTTTATTATCATACGGACGAACAAAAAGTGGAATAACACACAATCAAAAAAACAGATATAAATAACCATGGTACCGCTGAAAACGTCATCTTGTCCCGCAAAAAACGAGCTGCCATACAGCATCATCAGCAAAAAAATAAAAAAGTTATAGTCCTGAGAATAAAACGATGCAAAGATAATTATTTTTTCTATAAAATAGTTTTTATCGCATAAAAGCGCCAAAACATAAAAAAATGATATAAATGAGGTGTCGCTGTAATCGTACTGACCCGAAGAATAAAACTGCTTTATCAATTTTACCAAATGCAGAACGGTATAAACGCCTCCCCCAAAAGAAATTCATGAATAGCTGGTTTTTGGTCATTCTGCCTCACAAAAATCGGAATAAAAAGCAATCAAAAAATGTCACGTGCCCGAAAATGTTACCAATAAAAACGTCAACTCGTCCCACAAGAAACAAGACCTCACATGACTCTGTGGACCAAAATATGGAAAAATTATAGCTCTCAAAATGTGGTAATGCAAAAAATATTTTTTGCAATAAAAAGCGTCTTTCAGTGTGTGACGGCTGCCAATCATAAAAATCTGCTAAAAAACCCGCTATAAAAGTAAATCAAACCCCCCTTCATCACCTCCTTAGTTAGGGAAAAATTAAAAAAATGTATTTATTTCCATTTTCCCATTAGGGCTAGGGTTAGGGCTAGGGTTAGGGCTAGGGCTAGGGTTAGGACTAAGGCTAGGGTTAGGGCTAGGGTTAGGGCTAGGGTTAGGGTTAGGGCTAGGGTTAGGGCTAGGGTTAGGGTTAGGGCTAGGGTTAGGGCTAGGGTTAGGGTTAGGGCTAGGGTTAGGGTTAGGGCTAGGGTTAGGGTTAGGGCTAGGGTTAGGGCTAGGGTTAGGGTTAGGGCTAGGGTTAGGGTTAGGGCTAGGGTTAGGGCTAGGGTTAGGGCTAGGGCTAAAGTTTGGGTTGGGGCTAATGTTACAGTTAGGGTTTAGATTACAGTTACAGTTGGGAATAGGGTTGGGATTAGGGTTAGGGGTGTGTCAGGGTTAGAGGTGTGGTTAGGGTTACCGTTGGAATTAGGGTTAGGGGAGTGTTTGGATTAGGGTTTCAGTTATAATTGAGGGGTTTCCAGCCAATTCTGCGTTGAAAAAGTAAAACAGTGCTTCTTCCCTTCCGAGCTCTCCCGTGTGCCCAAACAGGGGTTTACCCCAACATATGGGGTATCAGTGTACTCAGGACAAATAGGACAACAACTGTTGGGGTCCAATTTCTCCTGTTACCCTTGGGAAAATACAAAACTGGGGGCTAAAAAATAATTTTTGTGGGAAAAAAAAGATTTTTTATTTTTACGGCTCTGCGTTATAAACTGTAGTGAAACACTTGGGGGTTCAAAGTTCTCACAACACATCTAGATAAGTTCCCTGGGGGGTCTAGTTTCCAATATGGGGTCACTTGTGGGGGGTTTCTACTGTTTAGGTACATTAGTGGTTCTGCAAACGCAATGTGACGCCTGCAGACCATTCCATCTAAGTCTGCATTCCAAATGGCACTCCTTCCTTTCCGAGCCCTCCCATGCGCCCAAACGGTGGTTCCCCCCAACATATGGGGTATCAGCGTACTCAGGACAAATTGGACAACAACTTTTGGGGTCGAATTTCTCCTCTTACCCTCGGGAAAATACAAAACTGGGGGCTAAAAAATAATTTTTGGGGGAAAGATTTTTTTTTAAATTTTCACGGCTCTGCGTTACAAACTGTAGTGAAACACTTGGGGGTTCAAATCTCTCACAACACATCTAGATGAGTTCCTTAGGGGGTCTAGTTTCCAAAATGGTGTCACTTGTGGGGGGTTTCTACTGTTTAGGTACATTAGGGGCTCTGCAAACGCAATGACACCTGCAGACCATTCCATCTAAGTCTGCATTCAAATGGCACTCCTTCCCTTCCTAGCCCTTTCATGCACCCAAACAGTGATTTCCCCCCACATATGGGGTATCAGCGCACTCAGGACAAATTGGATAACAAATTTTGGGGTCCAATTTCTCCTGTTACCCTCGGAAAAATACAAAACTGGGGGCTAAAAAATAATTTTTGTGGGAAAAAATTTTTGTTTTATTTTTACAGCTCTCCATTATAAACTTCTGTGAAGCCCTTGGTGGGTCAAAGCGCTCACCACACATCTAGATAAGTTCCTTAGGGGGTCTACTTTCCAAAATGGTGTCACTTGTGGGGGGTTTCTACTGTTTAGGTACATTAGGGGCTCTGCAAACGCAATGTGACACCTGCAGACCATGCCATCTAAGTCTGCATTCAAATGGCACTCCTTCCCTTCCGAGCCCTCCCATGTGCCCAAACAGTGGTTTCCCCCCACATATGGGGTATCAGCGCACTCAGGACAAATTGGACAACAAATTTTGGGGTCCAATTTCTCCTGTTACCCTCGGGAAAATACAAAACTGGGGGCTAAAAAATAATTTTTGTGGGAAAAATTTTTTATTTAATTTTTACAGCTCTCCATTATAAACTTCTGTGAAGCCCTTGGTGGGTCAAAGTGCTCACCACACATCTAGATAAGTTCCTTAGGGGGTCTACTTTCCAAAATGGTGTCACTTTTTTTGGATTTCTACTGTTTAGGTACATTAGGGGCTCTGCAAACGCAATGTGACACCTGCAGACCATTCCATCTAAGTCTGCATTCAAATGGCACTCCTTCCCTTCCGAGCCCTCCCATGCGCCCTAACAGTGGTTTCCCCCCACATATGGGGTATCAGCACACTCAGGACAAATTGTACAACAAATTTTCGGGTCCAATTTCTCCTGTTACCCTTGGGAAAATACAAAACTGGGGGCTAAAAAATAATTTTTGTGGGAAAAAATTTTTGTTTTATTTTTACGGCTCTCCATTATAAACTTCTGTGAAGCCCTTGGTGGGTCAAAGCGCTCACCACACATCTAGATAAGTTCCTTAGGGGGTCTACTTTCCAAAATGGTGTCACTTGTGAGGGGTTTCTACTATTTAGGTACATTAGGGGCTCTGCAAACGCAACATGGCGTCTCATCTCAATTCCTGTCAATTTTGCATTGAAAAGTCAAACGGCGCTCCTTCCTTTCCGAGCTCTCCCATCCGCCCAAACAGTAGTTTACCCCCACATATGGGGTATCAGCGTACTCAGGACAAATTGTACAACAACTTTTGGGGTCCATTTCCTTCTCTTACCCTTGGGAAAATAAAAAATTTGGGGCGAAAAGATAATTTTTGTGAAAAAATATGATTTTTTATTTTTACGGTTCTGCATTATAAACTTCTGTGAAGCACTTGGTGGGTCAAAGTGCTCACCACACCTCTAGATAAGTTCCTTAGGGGGTCTACTTTCCAAAATGGTGTCACTTGTGGGGGGTTTCAATGTTTAGGGACATCAGTGGCTCTCCAAACGCAACATGGCGTCCCATCTCAATTCCTGTCAATTTTGCATTGAAAAGTCAAACGGCGCTCCTTCCCTTCCGAGCTCTCCCATCCGCCCAAACAGTGGTTTACCCCCACATATGGGGTATCAGCGTACTCAGGACAAATTGTACAACAACTTTTGGGGGCCAATTTCTTCTCTTACCCTTGGAAAAATAAAAAATTGGGGGCAAAAAGATAATTTTTGTGAAAAAATATGATTTTTTATTTTTACGGTTCTGCATTATAAACTTCTGTGAAGCACTTGGTGGGTCAAAGTGCTCACCACACCTCTAGATAAGTTCCTTAGGGGGTCTACTTTCCAAAATAGTGTCACTTGTGGGGGGTTTCAATGTTTAGGCACATCAGGGGCTCTCCAAACGAAACATGGCGTCCCATCTCAATTCCAGTCAATTTTGCATTGAAAAGTCAAATGGCGCTCCTTCGCTTCCGAGCTGTGCCATGCGCCCAAACAGTGGTTTACCCCCACATGTGGGGTGTTGGCGTACTCAGGACAAATTGTACAACAATGTTTGGGGTCCATTTTCTCCTGTTACCCTTGGTAAAATAAAACAAATTGGAGCTGAATTAAATTTTTTGTGAAAAAAAGTTAAATGTTCATTTTTATTTAAACATTCAAAAAATTCCTGTGAAGCACCAGAAGGGTTAATAAACTTCTTGAATGTGGTTTTGAGCACATTGAGGGGTGTAGTTTTTAGAATGGTGTCACACTTAGGTATTTTCTATCATATAGACCCCTCAAAATGACTTCAAATGAGATGTGGTCCCTAAAAAAAAAATGGTGTTGTAAAAATGAGAAATTGCTGGTCAACTTTTAACCCTTAACTCCCTAACAAAAAAAAATTTTGGTTCGAAAATTGTGCTGATGTAAAGTAGACATGTGGGAAAATGTTACTTATTAAGTATTTTGTGTGACATATCTCTGTGATTTAATTGCATAAAAATTCAAAGTTGGAAAATTGCGAAATGTTCATAATTTTCGCCAAATTTCCGTTTTTTTTACAAATAAACGCAGATACTATCAAAGAATTTTTACCATTGTCATGAAGTACAATATGTCATGAGAAAACAATGTCAGATTCACTGGGATCCGTTGAAGCGTTCCAGAGTTATAATCTCATAAAAGGAAAGTGGTCAGAATTGTAAAAATTGGCCCGGTCATTAACGTGCAAACCACCCTTGGGGGTAAAGGGGTTAACAAAAAAGTGTGAAACAACTGAAATTATGTCTTATATTCTAGGTTCTTCAAAGTAGCCACCTTTTGCTTTGATGACTGCTTTGCACACTCTTGGCAGTCTCTTGATAAGCTTCAAGAGGTAGTCACCAGGAATGGTTTTCACTTCACAGGGGTGTCCTGTCAGGTTTAATAAGTAGGATTTCTTGCCTTACAAATGGGGTTGGGACCATCAGTTGTGTTGTGCAGAAGTCTGGTGGATACACAGCTGATAGTCCTACTGAATAGACTGTTAGAATTTGTATTATGGTAAGAAAAAAGCAGCTAAGTAAAGAAAAACGAGTGTCCATCATTACTTTAAAAAAAGAAGGTCAGTCAGTCTGAAAAATTGGGAAAACTCATCAAGCGCTACAAAGAAACTGGCTCACATGAGGACCGCCCCAGGAAAGGAAGACCAAGAGTCTCCTCTGCTTCTGAGGATAAGTTTATCCAAGTCACCAGCCTCAGAAATCGCAGGTTAACAGCAGCTCAGATTAGAGACCAGGCCAATGTCACACAGAGTTCTAGCAGCAGACACATCTCTACAACAACTGTTAAGAGAAGACTTTGTGCAGCATGCCTACATGGTAAAATAGCTGCTAGGAAACCACTGCTAAGGACAGGCAACAAGCAGAAGAGTCTTGTTTGGGCTAAAGAACACAAGGAATGGACATTAGACCAGTGGAAATCTGTGCTTTGGTCTGATGAGTCCAAATTTGAGATCTTCGGTTCCAACCACCGTGTCTTTGTGCGGCGCAGATAAGGTGAACGGATGGACTCTACATGCCTGGTTTCCACCATGAAGCATGGAGGAGGAGGTGTTATGGTGTGGGGGTGCTTTGCTGGTGACACTGTTGGGGATTTATTCAAAATTGAATACTGAACCAGAATGGCTACCACAGCATCTTGCAGCGGCATGCTATTCCATCTGGTTTGCATTTAGTTGGACCATCATTTATTTTTCAACAGGGCAATGACCCCAAACACACCTCCAGACTGTGTAAGGGCTATTTGATCAAGAAGGAGAGTGATGTGGTGCTACGCCAGATGACCTGGCCTCCACAGTCACCAGACCTGAACCCAATCGAGATGGTTTGGGGTGAGCTGGACTGCAGAGTGAAGGCAAAAGGGCCAACAAGTGCTAAGCATCTCTGGGAACTCCTTCAAGATTGTTAGAAGACCATTCCCGGTGACTACCTCTTGAAGCTCATCAAGAGAATGCCAAGAGTGTGCAAAACAGTCATCAAAGTAAAAGGTGGCTACTTTGAAGAACCTAGAATATAAGACATAATTTCAGTTGTTTCACACTTTTTTGTTAAGTATATAATTCCACATGTGTTAATTCACAGTTTTGATGCCTTCAGTGTGAATGTACAGTTTTCATAGTCATGAAAATACAGAAACATCTTTAAATGAGAAGGCTTGTCCACACTTTTGGTCTGTACTGTATATTATAGAGTAATTACAAACAGAGTGATCTATTTCAAGTGTTTATTTCTGTTAATGTTGATGATTATGGCATACAGCCAATGAAAACCCAAAATTCATTGTCTTAGTAAATTAGAATACTTTATAACACCAGATTGAAACATGATTTTAAAATTTGAAATTTTGGCCTACTGAAATGTTTGTTCATTAAATGCACTCAATACTTGGTTGGGGCTTTTTTTGCATCAATTACTGCATCAATGTGGCGTGGCATGATGGCAATCAGTCTGTGGCACTGCTGAGGTGTTATGGAAGCCCAGGTTGCTTTGATAGCAGCCTTCAGCTACTTTCATGTGAAAACAACACCTTGGACCACTGAGCAACAGTCCAGTTCTTTTTCTCCTTGGCCCAGGTAATACGCTTCTGGTGTTGTCTATTGGTCATGAGTGGCTTGACACAAGGAAGGCGACACTTGTAGCCCTTGTCCTGAATACGTCTGTGTGTGGTGGCTCTTGAAGAAATGACTCCAGCAGCAGTCCACTCCTTGTGAATCTCCCCCAAATTTTTGAACGGCCTTTTCTTAACAATCCTTTCAAGGCTGCAGTTATCCCGGTTGCTTGTGCACCTTTTTCTACCACACTTTTTTCCTTCCCTCAATTTTCCATTAATATGCTCGGATACAGCACTCTGTGAACAGCCATCTTCTTTAGCAATGACCTTTTGTGGCTTACCCTCCTTGTGGAGTGTGTCAATGACTGCCTTCTGGATATCTCTCAAGTCAGCAGTCTTCCCCGTGATTGTGGACCTTACTGAAACAGACTAAGGGACCTTTTAAATGCTCAGGAAGCCTTTGCAGGCATTTTTTGTTAATTATTCTAATTTACTGAGATAATGTCTTTAGGGTTTTCATTAGCTGTGAGCCATAATCATCAGCTTTAACAGAAATAAACACTTAAAATATATCACTCTGTTTGTAATGACTCTATATAATATATGAGTTTCACTTTTTGAATTGAAGAACTGAAATAAATTAGCTTTTTGTTGATGATCTAATTTTTTGAGAAGCACCTAGATCTTTCCCATGATATTCCTTTTTCATCGACCAATAACAGCTGTAATCATGGAGCTTATTCTCTATGATATCGGTCTTTTTTCATCATATTGCCTACTCATATTATCACCCACTAGTCATATAATACTCTAAAACTTTTGTAAAAGATATCTTTTCTATTGTGAGCTTAATAGTTGGTGCTATCCTTTATCAGCCACATGCTAGCCTCATCCGAGGATTCTCTGGTCTTCTAGCGGAACAGATTAGCCCTGGACATTCTAAGCGACAAATGTTTTTGTATTTGATGCTTGATAAATTGTCAACAGATTGTACCTAGAGTTAATTTTCATTTTCATCTTTAACATTTTAGATATTATTTCCATATGAGGATACATGAGGATACAAGTATTTGTGAGAGTAGGTACTGATGGGTATCAAAGTGTTTCTTGATAGCATCCGAATATATGATGTCAAAATTTCCGTTATTTTCCCTCACCCTGTCTGAGCTGTTACAAACAGGATTATGAATCTGCGAGACTTATGAGTTTTCCTATTTGCCATAGGAGGATAAGCAAAAAATAAAAAATGTGAGCCTTTTGAAAATGTATGCCTCGAACAGTTGTAACATGAGCATGAAAGGCAAAAGAACTTGGACGGACTCGCTTTCATTTCCATTCCCTCCCAAAACACATTAAAACCAAAACATTTGGGAATAAGTAGTATACTAATTTCAAATGTGAATTTCTTAGTGGTCTCCAGAGAATGGATCTTTTAACATACATTTCATATTAAGGATTGCACATTACACTTTGTATAGCGCCATATTGTAGTAATATTCTGATTTTATCACGGCCTCAAATATTTAAGTGTCAAAGTATGGCCAAGCCACCTGCAAATGTTTGAGATGGCTTCTTTCCAATCCAAACAGCCAACAGTAATGAAAGTCTTCTTTCAGGCTACGCGCTGAGCTCTGCTCCAGCAGGAGGCTGGGATCCACCTGTGCCCACGCAGAGCTCCTTTCGTTGGGGAGTGGTGAAGTGTTCACAGATGGGACTCTCCTGGGAATATTGCCGTCTTTCTCCTCCACCTTCCTTTTAACGTTCTCCCCATTTGTGTTCCTGTCCACTCACACACATTCACTATTCAAGGACATTTTCATTGATGCTTTGCCTTTGTAACTATACACTGTATTAAACCCACGGATCCTGGAAAATACCATAATATTAAGGGAAATTATGGGTAGGATTAGCTGGAAGCAACGCCTCTCTAAAATAAAACCTCTGGGCATTATAAAGCCACATACAGAGTAAAAATGTTAAACTGCAGCCTGAAAGCTATGAAAAGTCATTGCTTAGTTTAATAAGGTGTTTTCTTGTCAAAATGTGAAAAGCCTGTGAATAAATCAAATCCAAAACAAATGGGAGAATACTCAAACCCTGCAAAATACACCAACGAGATTGGCACAATTTGTATGTAGCTGGAACACAATGGTTTGATTACCCTGTACTTACATTTATGTATGTGTGTGAATATATGGATTTTCATTTCTAAAAAGAGGCCAGATCTTAGCAGAAGATTGTGGCCACCCTATAGCAGTACAAATTTACTAATTGGGGTATATTATAGTGAAAATCTACGTCTTCTTTTTAATAAATAAGGTCCATCTTATTTCTGCTAACCGGAATATAAAATGGGCGCTGGTGTATTTTGAAAGGCCTGCTTACTACTGCTCATTTGCCACAGTTTAAGCACAAAGACAAAATTGTTGCCACCCTTCTGTTACAGTAAGACAATGTTAGGGCTAGCGGAACGCACCAAATAAATATAACGATAGTAAAGGTGCGTTCGCAGCCCGGGGTCCACTGTACAGGAGTGGAATCTGCTTCTAGGTAATGGCGACACTATATGGCAGTACTACACCAGAATAGACACAGGCTCCGTCACCCGGTCTGTAGAGGAGCGAACTCTGTTGCTTCACAGAGTCGCAGGGAATCAAGGAAACGCTGTGCCCTGTTAGCTGTCACAGGGAGCAGCAAATGAATACTAGTGGGATCCCTGCAATTCACTACCACTATGATGGTGCTTAATCCTGCTCTGACCCTCGGTGGCTTTTGAGCCTGTGCCTGAGGACGCCCTGAGTCAAATGCAGAGATTAAGTGGGCATTCCCACCCTACACTGACCGATTATCAGGAGTAAATGAAGATAGCCGCACAGAGTGCGTACAGCACCACACTGTCGATCACTGCTGGTTAGACGCAGTACAGATCGTGCTCTTGTGTATAGATTAGCCCTGTCAGGCACTAGTTAACTCCAACTTTCGTGAGCATTCAACATCACTAGGAATGGGAATGATTAAGGAGCAATCACCAGAACAGGCATACAACCACACACACACGATAACAGGTTTATACTAGCGCATGGCTGTGCGGCCATGCAAACCTTTTATAGCTGTAGCTCTCCAGGACCTTCCTAGCGGACCAATAGGAGCTGCTACAGGACCTGAGCGTGTGACATGTGTCTGTGAACTCAGAGCTGATGTGACTTGCCAAAAAGCTCCAGGTTTGTCTCACCAGTCAAAAGGACATAATTGTATAAGCTTTGTGGCTAGTCAATATGCATTTTGACAAATTACAGTCTCGCTTTTTTATAATTTGCTTTCAACAGTGATTTCCTCCTCAGTCTTCTTCCATGAAGTTCACTTTGGCCAAGACAACGATGGGTTGTGCAATCTGACACTGATGTACTTTGACCTTGGAATTCACCTCTAATCTCTTTGGAAGTTGTTCTGGCCTTTTTTGTTACCATTCATATTATTTGTGTCTTCAATTCATCATAAATTTTCCTCTCTCAGCCACATCCAGGGAGCTTGGCTACAATTCCATAGACCTTAGATTTCTGAATAATATGTGCAACTGTAGTAACAGGAACATCAAGCTATTTGGAGATGCTCTTAGAGCCTTTACTTTTAACAAGTTTGTCAATAACTTTCTTTCTAATCTCCTGAGACAACTCTCTCGTTAGCTTTCTTTGATTCATGTTCAGTGTTGTACAGACCATGATACCAAACAGCACAGTGACTACTTTTCACCCTTGAAATAGGCAAACTAACTTATTACAAGTTTGTAGACACTTGTGATGCTAATTACAGGACAATCCTTTGTCTAACATGTCACTATAGTCAAATTACTTTCACTTTTTCCTAAGGGTACTATTATTTTTGTGCAGGTCATTGTCAATATTTATTTTTTTAGTTGAACTACAATTCAAAAGCAATGTCTGATTTTCATTAGTTTATAGTCAGTAAATTTAAATTAAAGATCAATTTAGTCAGTTTCAAGTTATTCCAGTTGACATTGTAGTTTTTCTGACTTTAACAGCAAGGTGCTAACAATTTTGTCCAAGTCTATATGTGCATAAATCTTCTGTTTTTCTCTGGTGGTTTAGTAGTCTGTATTTTATAGTAAAAATCCATCCTTGTTATAATATAAATTCATGCACTGATTTCATTTTGTGCTTGTAACAGATAATCAGAGAAGGCAAAGATTCAGGATTCAGGGGGGACGGAGGAGGTGGTTACAGGAGGTGTGTGCCAGACTACTGCAGACTTCCTGTAGGCAATGTAGCTAAACTGTAGTCACTAATTACAGTTCTGCACTCATGGAGCTGAGGTAAAATAGCAGCAAAGGAGCATGATCTGAGGAAAGTACAGGTACTCACTTAGATATGGTTTTTGCTCTACTGGCTGGATACTTGCTTCAATATGATGTACGTGTACAGTAATAATGTTCTCTCGTTAACATGCACATTGACTATCATATGATCATTTGGATAAATGTTTAAAGTTGGCCTCAAACTTCAGTAGATCACAAGTGATAGAGTGATTAATTTCATGACAAAACATTGTGATTTAACTGTTTTGCCATAGACCTATATGATACAATTCTGTTTTCCATAAATCACCACCATAAACTGCATACAATACGAAAGAGATGTCTTCAACCTAATGAGATTGATGATATACTTACTCTGAAAAACCATGTCAGAATGGCTGTAAATCTTTATTTGAATTAGTATTTTTGTGTCAGCATGGTTAAAGTTTACCTACAAACCTTGTGGTGACCACTGAGTGCACCCCTAAAGTGCAACATATCACGCTACCAATGTTCCCGGGCAAATATGGCAATTTTCTTCTCTTTACCGATCTCCATTGGCTAGTTACCAACACCAAGACGGATTATTCAGCTGCCAGACGTGCTAGAAGCTTTCTGCTTTGTGAGTAGAGTAACAGATGCGCTTTAATGTGTTAATCATATATAGAATCTATTATTTCCCAAGCAACTTCCCCAGAAAGTTTCACTAACTGCACTTGTTGTTTTCTTGCCTTATGAAGCATTTAATAGCAGTTCTTGTAGATTTCACCATTGCAATATACCGTAAGTCTAATAATGTGGTAGGGATTCCTTTCGTCCCATTGTGTATAATGTGCTAAACCCTCAACCGCTAGCAAAGAAAAGCAGCTAACCACTATATCCTTCAATTGTAAATGTACTAATAATAGCGAAAAAATTGAGAAAATGGAAAAAGTTAGATTTCAAGCCCAACGGGTAGACCTTGAGTAAAAACTACCTAAATAATAATTACGCAGAGAAAAGACTTGTTAGGCTACATTACAGAAAGGAGTATAAATCCCCTAATTGTATTCAAAGTTGCTGCTGTCTAGTCAGTGCAGCCAATTTATGTCTACACATTTGTATTAGGAGAAAAAATGTTACACTCTCTTCTCTGGTGTACCGAGTCTGCAGATAGGAAAAACAGATGTGACTTTTCATTGATTTTATGAGATTTTTGATTTGGAGTCGGTCATTTTTGTTGATAGAAATCTGTCTTTTCTATTAGACGGCTTTCAATACTCGTACAGCTTTAATAAAAATGAGGAGCTTCATCTCACTATTAAGCTCATTCAGAGACAATTATTTTTGAACCATGTGCTTTCTTATTATACTATATATGCTATTATAATATTATTACTGGTATACTGTTATTATAATGTGTATTATTCATCACTACATTAGCAATAGTAATAATAGTGGTAATGAAGGCAGTTTTTTTGTAATTATTATATAATTACAAAATATATATCATTATTAAGAATTATGTCAATAAAGGGGGCCTGAGCATGTAGCTGAAAGCAAGCTATGCCACCATATACTTATCAATGGGAGTCTAACTGCCAGAATCCTTAAAGTGAAGAGCCAATTTTGTAAGCTTAGCAACATTCCCACCTGCTGTGCAAAGATCTGCAACACAGTCTAAAGGGGTTTACATGGGGGAAATAGCGCATAGAGTGGTCATTGGACAGTTGTTTCCTGATAGTTAGAAGTTCCAGTTATAGGATTCTCACATTTTACAAACTTATGGCACACCCTGTGGATGGGACATAAGTTTGCCTTTAAAGGGAACCTGTCACCCCCAAAATCGAAGATGAGCTAAGCCCACCAGCATCAAGGGCTTATCTACAGGTTTCTGAAAGCCCCCAATGTAACCTGAAAGATGAGAAAAAAAGGTTAGATTATACTCACCCAGGGGCGGTCCCGCTGCCGTCCGGTCCGATGGGCCTCCCATCTTCTTACGATGACGTCCTCTTCTTGTATTCATGCTGCGGGAAAGGCCAGAGAGGCCTAGCACCTGCGCACTGCAATACTTTGCTCTGCCCTCAACATTGCAGACAAAGTACGCCTGCGCCGCAGCGTGAAGACATGAAGAGGACGTCATCCTATGAAGATGGGAGGCCCTGGACTGGACCGCGATGCCCATTGGATCGGACCGCCCACCCAGGTGAGTATAATCTAACCTCTTTTTCTCATCTTTCAGGATACATCGGGGGCTTATCTACAGCATTCCAGAATGCTGTAGATAAGCCCCTGCTGCTGTTGGGCTTAGCTCATCTTCGATTTTGGGGGTGACAGGTTCCCTTTAAAGGGGATATCTGTGACTTTATAAAAAACAAAAAAGGTATCTAAGTACCAAGTTCAACTTGCCTATTGTGCACGGCGCCGTTCTTCCCAGAGCGGTCATAGACAGATCCTGCTGGGGATTCAGGAGCCTCGTCTGACGTCACGTCTACAGAGCGGAGACTTGTTTTTTGCTCTGCTCTGTCGTCAGGGCGGGACTTCAAACGTCATTCTGATTGACAGCCGAATCCCCGCTGTCTAGCTGTTCAGCAAATATCTGAAAAGGTCTGATTGGTCACTGATATTTGACTCAACAAGGACTTTTCTGACAGTGCTTGCTAAGTCTACAGCAGTGCGGAGTTGATTTTAAAGATGGATGGACTTCTCATAGAGAAATAAAAATGGTTTATTTAATAATTGCATATACAATATATACTGTTGTCTGTATATACAGTTCAGGGAAAAGGTCATGCTGTGTGCGACGCCATGCTAGCTAGGAGCTAGGTGGCTGCAGTGGCTGCTGTGAATGGTAGAACAGTTTCAGCTTGGCAGTGTATGATATTAGGTTGTATTTCTCCTGTAACTCGGGCTAACATATCAGCCCCAGTTATAGGTACATTATCCATAAAAAATGGAATGTTAAAATATTCACTAAAGTTTTTACATGAATCTTGTGTATGTAAAAAATACAATAATTCAGTGGCAGCTTGTGGTATAAAAAATCTGAAAAATTGAGAAACTAAGCAACTTTACTTTAGATTAGTGTTCCCCAACTCCAGTTCTTATGGTCTACCAACAGATCATATTTTCAGGATTTCCTTAGTATTGCATATTTCTTCCTCCCCTTATTTCCACCCAGAGACTCGAAATGTTCATGTGCTTCACATATATTATCATTCAGGGTGGGTTTTAGGGAAGATTTTACAAACAAATCGACTTCAGCCTTGATCAAACTTTAGCTCTGTAAAATAACAGTCCAGCCATAGTTGTCAGCAAGCTATGTCTCCATTATGCCCACTATATCATAATTCTCTTGCAGCATTATTACTTCTAATTCCTCTATCTTGTTGGCAAGGTTTCTTGCATAATGCACATTGTATTTTTCTGAACCTCTATTCCTCCTTCATGCATCGACTGTCCTTACCCCTCCACCCATTTCCACCCCCAATTTTATTACTTAGGCCCAGGTTACTTTTTACACTATCTTCCCCTCCTGTACAGTAATTGCCCTCCACTCATTCCCTAGTTTAAACACTCCTTAGTCATTCTTTCCCCAGCACATGAGGTGCAGTCCTTCCTTACCAAAGAACCGATAGAAAACAGAGACATCGCCCCAGTTCTCGAGGAACCTGTAGCTCTCCTTCCTACACCATTTTCTGGCCCACTTATTTACATCCCTAATCTTGCACTGTCACTTTGGCATGGCACATAGTACAGGTAGCAAAACTTCCTTTGAGGTCCTTAGCTTAAACCTAGATTTAGGGTATGTGTCCACGTTCAGGATTGCATCAGGATTTGGTCAGGATTTTACGCAGGTAATCTGCACCTGAGGTCACTGGCAGGTCACCTGCATTGTTCTTGCGCTGTTTCAGCATTGTAAGGACATTTCCTCGTTCTTAAAAGACGCGCCGCATGTCCGTTTCCGCGGGGACGCCGCATGCGTCTTTTAATGCATAGTGGAGACGGGATTTCATGAAATCCCCTCCACTATGCTGTAACATCTGGACGTTGCGTATTTGACGCTGCGGCTCTACGCAGCGTCAAACACGCAGTGTTTCCTGAACGTGGAAACATACCCTTAGTGTAACAGGGCTGGGGGAAATTTGCTGTGTGGGGGGAGATTTACTGAGTGTGAAGAAGAAAATTTACTGTGTGTGAGAAGGAAAGTTACAGTGTGTGGAGTTATTTCCTATGTTTGTGGGTATTTACTGCATGGGTGAGATTTAGTGTAATAGGGCAGGGGGAGAGTTACTGTGTGTGTGGAGGTGAATTAGTATAACAGGGTTATGATTTGAGGACACAAGTTTGGGGAGCAACGAAGGGACAGGTGCAGATGCAATATGGGGAGCAGGAGAAATTTGAAGACAATATGAGGAGCAAGGGGAAGATGGGGGGCATGTCTAAGGAAATAGTATGGGGGGATGGGTGCAGACCCAGTATGAGGAGCGAGGGGAAAATATATGCGGAGATAGAATGGGGAGCAAGGGTGATGGGATGGGTGCTGACACATCGGGATTCGGAGGGATGTGTGAGGAGGCAATATGGAGTGAGAAGGTAATTGTGAGAGGAGACTTTTGAGGGAAATAGTGCGAGGAGACAGTATAGAGGGAGAAAAGTGTGAGTGGGCACAGAATAAAGACTGACCAGGCCTAGTATGGAAAGGAGAGGGCAGTAGGAAAGGCATCTACCGTAAGTGGGACATTGTGTGGGTCATATTTTGTGTAGGGGATATAGTGAGGGGCAATTATTCATTCTGGTGTTCATTTAGCATACGGCACATATAATAACACTTCTATCTTTAAGGTCATCATGTGGAGATGTGCTGCAGAAGACCAGAGACTGTGGAAGTCTGCAGAGATGAGCTGTGGATCAGAAAACTCATCATGGTGCCTGGACAAGATGAAGAAAAAAAGAAAGAGAACAACTCCAGACACAATGTCATCTATCCTAGTTGTAAATGTTTTTGTGATACTGACTAATTCTCATATTTTTATTTACGTTAGGACTTGGAGCATTAAAGGGGTGATCCAAGTTTGTCATGAGTCTGCAGTCATTCCATGTGACTTCAGACTTCTGAATTCTTACAGTGTGTACTGCACGCTGTCAGGAATCTCTTGTGGCGATGATTTCCATACATGCGGTCATGTGTCGATTAGACATGCGTGGTCTAACTCACTGAAAATGAATTGAGTGAGGCTGGACACGTCTAGTTGGAAGGTGGCCAGAAGTATACAAATCACATACTTCTGCAAAGGAGAATCCTAAGGGTATGTGCACACGTTGCGGATTTGCTGCAGATCCACAGCGTTTTTTCGCAGTGCAGAAACGCTGCAGATCCGCAAGTGCTTTACAGTACAATGTAAATCAATGGTAAAAAAAAATACTTGCTAATGGTGCGGAAAATTCTGTGCGGAAACGCTGCGGATTAAAAGAAGTAGCATGTCAACGTGTGCACATATGTAGCCTAAAAGTGTGCAGTGAATTATCTGAGAATTCAGAAACCTGCAGCCACCTATAGTGACTGCAAACTTTCATCTCACACCTTGAGATACCCATTAATTATAAAATGAAGCCCTGTACAGTGCCTTGTGAAGGTATTCGGCTACCTGGAACTTTTCAACCTTTTCCCACATATCATGCTTCAAACATAAAGATACCAAATGTAACTTTTTGGTGAAGAATCAACAACAAGTGGAACACAATTGTGAAGTTGAATGAAATTTATTAGTTATTTTACATTTTTGGGGAAATTCGAAAACTGAAAAGTGGGGAATGCAATATTATTCGGCCCCTTTAACTTAATACTTTGTTGCACCACCTTTTGCTGTGATTACAGCTGCAAGTCGCTTGGGGTATGTCTCTATCAGTTTTGTACATCGAGAGACTGAAATTCTTGCCCATTCTTCCTTGGCAAACAGCTTAAGCTCAGTGAGGTTTACAAAAGCACAAGAAACAAGAGCCATCAAAATATCTGCACACCACCAAAGTTATGATAAAAATAATATAAGCTTTATTGGGAACATAATTAAAAACATCTAAAATCACACATAACCTCCGTGCAGATGCCCCTGTGAACACTGTATGCCAAAATATACATAGATATATAAACGTATGAAATCTTCCAGACGTGTCCCTGCCCTCTGCACTTAATATTATTAATGTAACTATATATAGTCAAAATTTGAAATGAACACGCTGTATACAACCATATAACAACAAATATGCACACAGCATGCAAATAGCATGCAACACCCCACCACAATATGCAGCTTCCAGCAAAAAAAAAAAAAACCCCATGGACCCAGAGGAGCAGATAAAATAAACTGCCCTAGATATCCAAAGAAAGGGACAGGGGAAGATGTCCAAATATAAACACTGAAATACCCTGCATAGTCTGATCCTAGGAGTGGTCAAAAGGTGAAAATAGTGCTGGAGAAAGCACCATAGGATAAATCCTGCTGCAGGAGGCTGTGAGGCTGAATAGTCACAGGGCAAATGCGACCGGAGGAGAAGCCCAACGCGTGTCGCTGTTCTAGGACAGCTTCGTCAGGGGAAGTTTTTTTTTGCTGGAAGCTGCATATTGTGGTGGGGTGTTGCATGCTATTTGCATGCTGTGTGGCTTGTATTATACTTGACTGTGTGCATATTTGTTGTTATATGGTTGTATACAGCGTGTTCATTTCAAATTTTGACTATATATAGTTACATTAATAATATTAAGTGCAGAGGGCAGGGACACGTCTGGAAGATTTCATACGTTTATATATCTATGTATATTTTGGCATACAGTGTTCACAGGGGCATCTGCATGGAGGTTATGTGTGATTTTAGATGTTTTTAATTATGTTCCCAATAAAGCTTATATTATTTTTATCATAACTTTGGTGGTGTGCAGATATTTTGATGGCTCTTGTTTCTTGTGCTTTTGTTAGTTTGCATTATTAGCCATCAGTCTTGCACCCCCTTTATATATTATATCTGCATATTGCAGTGGTGCGTCAGCTATCCCATAAGCTCAGTGAGATTTGATGGAGATCGTTTGTGAACAGCAGTTTTCAGCTCTTTCCACAGATTCTCGATTAGATTCAGGTCTGGACTTTAAATTGGCCTTTCTAACACCTGCATACGTTTATTTATGAACCATTCCATTGTAGATTTTGCTTTATGTTTGGGATCATTGTCTTGTTGGAAGACAAATCTCCGTCCCAGTCTTAGGTCTTTTGCAGACTCCAACAGGTCTTCTACAAGAATGGTCCTGTATTTGGCTCCATCCATCTTCCCATCAATTTTAACCATCTTCCCTGTCCCTGCTGAAGAAAAGTAGGCCCAAACCATGTTGCTACCACCACCATGTTTGACAGTGGGGATGGTGTGTTCAGGGTGATGAGCTGTGTTGCCTTTACTCCAAACATATCGTTTGGCATTGTTGCCAAAAGTTTGATTTTGGTTTCATCTGACCAGAGCACCTTCTTCCACATGTTTGGTGTGCCTCCCAGGTGGCTTGTTGCAAACTTTAAACAACACTTTTTATGGATATCTTTGAGAAATGGCTTTCTTCTTGCCACACTTCCATAAAGGCCACATTTGTGCAATGTACGACTGATTGTTGTCCTATGGACAGACTGTCCCATCTCAGCTGTAGAGCTCTGCAGTTCATCAAGAGTGATCATGGGCCTCTTGGCTGCATCTCTGATCAGTCTTCTCCTTGTTTGAGATGAAAGTTTAGATGGACGGCCGGGTCATGGTAGATTTGCAGTGGTATGAAACTCCTTCCATTTCGATATGATCACTTGCACAGTGCTCCTTGGGATGTTTAAAGTTTTGGAAATCATTTTGTATCCAAATCCGGCTTTAAACTTCTCCACAACAGTACCACGGACCTGCCTGTTAGGTTCCTCGGTCTTCATGATGCTCTCTGTGCTTCAAACAGAACCCTGAGACTATCACAGAGCAAGTGCATTTATACCGAGACTTGATTACACACAAGTGGATTATATTTATCATCATTAGGCATTTAGGACAACATTGGATCATTCAGAGATCCACAATGAACTTCTGGAGTGAGTTTACTGCACTGAAAGTAAAGGGGCCGAATAATATTGCACACCCCACTTTTCAGTTTTTGAATTTCCACAAAAATTTAAAATAACCAATAAATTTCGTTCAACTTAACAACTCTGGTCCACTTGTTGATGATTCTTCACCAAAAATTTACATTTGGTATCTTTATGTTTGAAGCATGATATGCGTGAAAAGGTTGAAAAGTTCCAGGTAGCCGAATAATTTTGCAAGGCACTGTAGCATGCCTATCGTAACAGCATGTAATATACTCACTGTCAAGATTCAACTCTGCTGATTGGTTCCAGCAGTCATCACATGGCCCCTTCACTCATATGGGATTTTCAATCTTGCGGTCACGTGACAAAGAGCTTCTCTTCTTCCTTCTCTCAATTTTTCAGTGAACATTGAAAGAATTAGGAAGAGCGGCTCATTGACATGAGACAAAGTGTGAAAATCGCATATGTGCTTTGGGGGAGGAGGGCGCCAAACTGAATTCCTGCCCCGGGTGCCAGAAAACCTAGATACACCTCTGAGATGGCTGTACAGTTGGCTGAAGCATCATTCATCCAACAGCTGTCTAATGTGTATGGCCAGCTTTAAGACAAAACATACTTGGGAACAAAACAATCGTAAGCTGGGTCACTCACTTTTTCAGATGATTTTAAAGATAGTACGTCCTTATCGTATCCTTAGAATCTAAGGATTAGATGCAATACAGCCTACAAATATCTGCTCTTTTTGCAAAGGGACAAGAAGACATGAAAACTATTTCAGTAACTAAAGAAGAAAAAACGTTTTGGTTTTAAAGCTCTCCTGAAATAAAAAACAAAACGAAGCTGGTCAAATTATGAAAAAGAGTGAAAACAGTCTGTTTTAGAACTGGAAAGCAGCTCTTTTATGGAAACACCCTGCAAATCAGCGGGTCCCCCATTCTCTGCTTCTTAGACCCCTGTTAGTATCATTTAGTAGAATATATCATGTATAAAAGCTATTGTAGGTAAATACACATCTGATATATTTTTTAAATCATGACATTTATGTGAAAAATGACAACATAGTTTGAATTTGCATTGGATTGTTGCATTACCTTTATTCCACATTTTCTTTTAGTGACTGAGAAAATGTCATGTAATTAGATCAGGCTTTAACAGGTTTCAGGCACTAAAGCTTACATTTTGTTATTGCATCAAACCATCAAATGCCATTTTCATGTGAGCATTAATTGCAGATACGGGGCATGATGTAGGTCAGAAGCAAGATGATGCTTTCAAATACCATGGAGATGTGAATAGTCGTCCTAAATGTGTTCAATAATACACAACCGTACAGCCATACTAGCACAGTTAGTTCTTGAATTATCGCAATTCTTCGAGTATGTTATTTTTTACGCTTGAGCAATAAAACATCTGTATAACCATTGAATTAGTTACTTGTCTCCAACCATAGGTTTCACATTAAATACCGGGTTACAATACAAATAATCTACATAAAAAGTTGAGAAACATGACAAATCGTCTCTTCTATATTTCAGGGACATACATAGAAATCCAGGAAACCCCATAACACAAGGACCAAATCGGGGTCCCTAAGAGTTTCTTTTGTACCATTAAACAACCCATTGGGTTTCTTCATTCATGTAGCATGGACTCATGGGGAATACAAAGGGCCTCCTGTCTAATGATTTAGATGCCATGATTGCTGCTCAACATGGCATGGGTTGAACGTATGCGACCAGCAAGCATCTGCTGTGAAAAACATCTGGCACCTTCTGGGTATGGAGATGACTGAGCACAAGAGACCATTCTAGATGAATGACCTAACTTCTGATGTACATATATAGTGGATGTCAGGGAAAGTGGGCTGAAACCAGGTAGGAGGCAGGGCTGTTTTGCAACACTTCCCCTGCTTAAGGACCTCATAGTGGTCGTGTAACCTGCCGAAATTTGCGGTACACCTCTGTTATCTGTAGTGTTTCTTTCTGCGCAATTTTCTTATGCTGCCAGATCTCTGTTGTCTGAGATTTCAAAACAAGTCTTAGAGCTATGAGCAGAAGGAGCACAGCACTATCTTATTCTAATAGTTTATGGGTCATAGCAACTAGACCCCCATGGATTTCAATTTCTGATGTTAGAAAAAAAGTGCATAAAAATACACACAAACCTCATGTATGTTCCACAGCTTCACTGCGCACTGACATGATATTGGTGAAATTCGCACACATGTGTGAGACGTGCAGAGAGGCAGTGGTGACACATCTCTTGCAAATCACTGGGATGCTGTAGTATGATTAGTAGGACAATTAGTCTGAAACTAATTAGCATATTAGAAACAGGTTTTTAAAGGGGTTTTCTCATGAACAAAAGTTAATTTTAATCAATAGATCTTGGAATAATAAGTTCCACAATCGGATGTTTTAAAATTAAATGTTCCTGTGCTGAGATAATCTTATAAATGTACCCCTGCTGTGTATTGTGTAGTGTAATGACTGTGTCTTACTGTGCAGGAACATAGTCTGATCACACCACATCTCCTGGGCAGGGGAGGAGAAAAAGAGTATACAGATATTATATCATGGGATTGCAAATTATTCTGTCACGCTTGAACACGGGTAGGTCCGGTGGACGACACAGCATATGATACAACAGGATGGAAAAGGGAGAGGAAGGCCCTAACGGTAGGGAGCAGGGGATGGGACATCTCCTGACACCAACCTGTGCCTGTCCCTAAGCTTCCCTAACGCCCTAAGCGGGTCCTTTCCCCTGCTGCCATCACGTGCTTACTCACCTAAATGTACCCTGGCTAGTGCACAGGCCAGCAAGAACACTAGCCTCACCATTGCAGATGGTAACACACAGGGGAAGACACAAACATGTGACCGATAAAGAATAAATAAGAAATACTCAACTCCAGGTTCTGCTGCTAAGCTCCACAGCAGCATAAAAAAGGACACCAGGAATCTGAACGCCCACAGCAGCAACACCACCGACACAGGAGAGCTCCTCACCCCTAGCTGGTTTGCATAGAAGAACTCTATTACTGACGATCAGCTGATGATTCATGTGACAATTTAAAGGAAAGAGGGAGTGGTTGCCATCCAACATCAGCTGACCAACTTAAAAGAACAGCCAGCAAGACACAGACATTATCTCTTACAGGACCAAAAGGAAAAACAACATTAAAATAAGATCAGCAGAACTAGAGCTGCCACAAATCCCATAATGAATTGTGACAGATTCTTTCTTTAAAGTAAAACATTGTTTAAAAACAGGCAGGGAAATGTGTTACCGCACAGAGCACAGTAGCTGTGATCCCGTACTATCCTGTCTGCATGCTCTCTTTTGCCTCCTCCCCTGCCCTGGAGATGTGGTATGATCAGACCATATCCATGTATGGTCAGACACAGACATTACACAGTACACAGCAGGGGCACATTTATAAGAATATTTCAGCACAGGAACGTTTAATTTTTAAACATCCGATTGTGGAACTTATTATTATTCCAAAATCTATTGATTAAAATTATTATAATTCCATGGTGAAAAGGGCAAATATAGACAAGTACAATAGACATGAGCAAAACAAGGCACACAGAAGTACAGAAGGAGAGAGGACCCTGCCCGTGAGGGCTCACAGTCTACAAGGGATGGGTGAGAATACCCTAGGAGAGGGTAGAGCTGGTCGTGCGGCAGTTCAGCAGACTAAGGATCACTGCAGGTTGTAGGCTTGTCGGAAGAGGTGGTTCTTTAGGTTCTTTTTGAAGGTTTCCGAGGTAGGCGAGAGTTTGATGTATTGGGTTAGAGAGTTTCAGAGTATGGGGGAAGCACAGCAGAAATCTTTTATCCATTTGTAGGAAGAACAGATAATAGGGGAGTAGAGAAGGAGATCTTGAGATGATTGAAGGTTGCATGTGGGTAAGTACCGGGAGACCATGACACAGATGTGTGGAGGAGACAGGTTGTGGATCGCTTTGTATGTCATAGGGTTTTGAACTGGAGCCTCTGGACAATAGGAAACCAGTGAAGGGCTTGGCAGAGAGGAGAGGCTGGGGAAAAACAGGGAGATAAGTGGATTAGTTGGGCAGCAGAGTGTAGGATGGATTGGAGTGGTGCCAGAGTGCTAGAGGGGAGGCCAGAGAGTAGGAGGTTGCAGTAGTCGAGGGGGAGATGATAAGGGCGGGCGCTAGCATTTTTGTGGTTTCATGGTCAAGTAATGCACGGATGCAGGAAATATTTTTGAGTTTGAGCCAGCAGGAGGAGGCAAGGGCTTGGATATGTGGCTTGACAGAGAGGGCAGAGGATCAACCCGAGGCGCTGAGCATGTGGGACTGGGGAAAGTGAGCAGCCACTGACATTGATGGATAGGTCTCGTGGAGAGATAGAGTGAGATGGGGAAAGATGATGAATTCTGTTTTGTCTATGTTCAGTTTTAGAAAGCGAGCAGAAAAGAAAACTCAAATAGCAAACATTATGGGATCTTGGTCAGTAAGGGGGTGAGGTCGGGTCCAGATAGGCAGATCTGCGTATCATCGGTGTAGAGATTATACTGCAAACCGTGGGATTCTATGAGCTGTCCCAGGATGAAGGTGTAGATGGAGAAGAGCAGGGGCCCTAGGACTAAGCCTTGGGGAACACCAACAGACAGGGGGCAAGGTGAGGAGGTGGTTTGAGAGAGGGAGACACTGAATGTTCGGTCTGTTAGATATGATGAGATCCAGGATAGGGCCAAGTCTGTGATTCCTAGAGATGAGAGAATCTGTAGCAGGAGGGAATGGTTGACAGTGTCGAAGGCAGAAGACAGGTCCAGGAGAAGGAGGACAGAGTAGTGTCACTTGCTCTTGGCAGTAAGTAGGTCATTGGTACCTTTAGTTAGGGCAGATTCAGTAGAGTGATGCAGTCGGAAGCCAGATTGTAACCGGTTAAAGAGGGAGCAAGAGCAGAGATGGGAGGACAGTTCAAGATGGACATGCTGTTCCAGTAGTTTTGAGGCAAAAGGGAGAAGTGATATTGGGCGATAGCTAGACACAGAGGATGAGTCAAGGGAGGGCTTTTTGAGGATGGGAGTGATCGAGGCATGTTTGAAGGATGAGGGGAAGACACCATTTGTAAGTGAGAGGTTGAAAAGGTGTGCTAGGGATGGGATGAAGACTGTAGTGAGGTTAGGGATTAGGTGGGATGGGAGCGCAAGTGGTGAGATGTGATCTTGACAGGAGGATGGAGATCTGATCTTCTGTCACGGTGGTTTTCTGTCACGGTGGAGAAGCTGGTTTTGGGGGAACAGGGCTGAGCAGTTAAGAGGGGCATTGGGAGCTGCGGGCCAAAGCTTTCTCTGATCGTATCAATCTTCTGCTTAAAGAAAGAGGCAATGTCTTCAGCAGCAATGATAGGAGAGGGAGGAGGTGCTGGGGGATGGAGTAGAGAATTGAAAGTGTTGAAAAGCTGTTTAGGGTTGTGAGACAGGGAGGATATGATGGATGAGAAATAGGTTTGTTTTGCAGCAGTGAGCATGGATTTGAAACTGGCGAGGGATTGCTTGTATGCGTTGAATTGCTCGGCAGAGCGGGATCTCTTCCATCTCCGCTCAGCGACTCTGGAAGCCCGTCTCAGTTCTTTGGTCAGGCTGGTCAGCCAGGGCTGCCTGTTGATTGTACAAGTTTTGCTATGTGCGAGGGGGGCTGCCGAATCAAGTGTTGCTGTTATTGTGGTGTTAAAAAAAAGTGGCAGCAGCATCTGTGTCATGTAAGGAAGCTATGTCTGTAAGAGGGAGAAGGGTCTCAGAGTGAGTGTAAATTGAGATGTTTGAGATCTCTTTGAGGGTGAGTTAGTTTGTGGAGTGGGGGTTGCGCACTAGGAGAGGAGAGGGAAGAGAATGTCAGTAGGTTGTGGTCAGACAGGAGGAGGGGTGAGTTAGTGAGATTAGTAAGAGAACAGAGGCTGGTGAAGATGAGGTCCAGTATGTGGCCATCTTTGTGAGTGGCCATGGAGGACCACTGAGTGAGGCCAAAGGAGGCAGTGAGTGATAAAAGTTTAGAGGCAGCTGAGGTGGAAGTGTCAATGGGGATGTTGAAGTCACCCATAATGATAGTGGGGATGTCAGCAGAGAGGAAATGAAGTAGCCAGTTGGTGAAGTGGTCGAGAAAGGTGGAGATGGCTAGTTTTGGGGGGCGGTAGATGACAGGCAGCTGGAGGATTGTTTGTGGGAAAACATCTTTAACATAATTTTTTGCCATACACTGCAATTATTTATACCCTACAAAGCACTGAACAGAAAAGGGCCCTACTGCAAAAACAATATATGGGCTCTTTGCAGCCTAAGAGCTCCTAAAAATACAAAATTGCACCTGCTTTAGAGTTAGAAATGGGCCCCACTTACCTCTTGGACCACTGTGCGGACACACAGGTTGCACCAATGATATGTCTGCCCCTGCTACAAAGAGCTTGTTAGGCAGAGTGGTAACATGAGAATAAATACCTTCTAGCAGTTTTCAGGTTATGGGGATAAATGTTTAGACATTTTTTGTTAATTTATGCTTGCTATTTGGTAGTATTGATGGGTAAGGGGTCTGATTCCGGAGACAATCATTTAAACCCAAAGGCGAATGATGTTTCCATACAAATTTGTGTTCAAAGTCAGAGAATAAACTAAGAGCTTCTGCCCTTTGGATTTAGAGACTGATGGAGATCTCAGGACCTTCATAAGGTAAACATGGGCTATAAAATACAAAAAAAAGAGTTTAGTTACCCTTTAATCAGTTTAATGATGATAGAGGGCTGTTATAACTATTATAATATATTATAAACATAAGGATGAATGACCTCGGGGAGATCAAAACATCCAACACCGCGGAGACACCATCACGTGTTTCTCAGTGATTCAGAACACTGCCCCCATCCCTTATGGGAAATATGCAAATGCATGTAGAAAAGCCGCGGAGACACCATCACTTGTTTCTCAACGCAAGCAATAAATAGCCAGGTCTTTCACCGGGAGGGAACAACCACGGGAAGGGCAGCATCCAAAAAGGAAAGGCTATTTATTGCTTGCTTTGAGAAACACGTGATGGTGTCTCCGCGGCTTTTCTACATGCATTATTATAATATATTGTTATGTTGTGTATGTGATCGAATGGCAGACAGTTATTAGATCTTTCAGCCAGTCCTCTATATCCTGGAGTAGTTACAGGCTGAATCTATGTACTTTGGTCGATGTGCATAGGCCTGTGAGTGTTACAGAAATACAATGTATATCAGCTCCACGAGAAAGTAGAACCTCAAAAACATTCCCACATCCTGTTCACGGAAACATAACAAACATTACATGACTATCAATGCTCGTCTGCGGCTGCCTAAAGAGAGGTCATTAGTGCTCATTTTATCAGTATCAATAGTTAATGAATTCACACTGTGGCCTTTTATTGTTTAGGCTGCTAAACACAAGCCCTAAAGTCTGGGAATGTGTTACTGCTTCTTTAACCATTACCAGCACAAATATCTATACGTTTTACTCCCCAACTATAATTTTATGCACAATTCAAGAATTATTTCACGGTAGATATTTATTTGGAAATCAAATGTAACTTCTTACTGTTTAAAGAAACTTGAAAGTAGAAACGTTAATAAATAGGAGGAGGATTTTCTTCTTGTCAGACCAGTCCTCTGATATTTTGTTTGACAGTAATTGCTTCTATTTTATTTAAGTGATGCCCGCTTTCACAATAGTAGATGCGTTTCCTTCAATGGCGCTAAATCAGCAGATGCATGCCAAGGCACATGCAGAATGTGGACGGTCCTGGTAAGCATCTGTTGATATGGCATTGGCATCACACCTCCTGATGTGGAAGTGAGTGACACATAAAACCTATTTAAAGGTAACCTCTCATTAAATTAAAGCTGCCCAAACCATGGGCAAGAAGAATCACAGCCCGCAGTGTGTTTGTAGCCAGGTATGTTTTATTCTGAATTGCTACAATCGATACAAAAAGTGAAAGTCATATACAGATATACATATCTGTATTATAGAGTCATTAGAAACAGAGTGATCTATTTCAAGTGTTTATTTCTGTTAATGTTGATGATTATGGCTTACAGGCAATGAAAACCCAAAAGTCATTATCTCAGCAAATTAGAATACTTTGTAACACCAGCTTGCACAATGATAATAAAATCCAAAATGTTGGCCTAGTGAATTTTGTGTTCAGTAAATGCACTGAATACTTGGCCGGGGCTCCTTTGGCATCAATTACTGCATCAATGCGACGTGGCATGGAGGCGATCAGCCTGTGGCACTGCTGAGGTGTTATGGAAGCCCAGGTTCCTTTGATAGCAGCCTTCAGCTCGTCTGCAATGTTGGGTCTGGTGTCTCATTTTCCTCTTGACAATACCCCATAGATTCTCTATGGGGTTAAGGTCAGGCAAGTTTTCTGGCCAATCAAGCACAGTGATACTATTGTTTTTAAACCATGTATTGGTACTTTTGGCAGTGTGGACAGGTGCCAAGTCCTGCTGGATAATGAAATTTCCATATCCAAAAAGTTTGTCGGCAGAGGGAGGCATGAAGTTCTCTAAAATGTCCTGGTAGACATCTGCGCTGACTTTGGTTTTGATAAAACACAGTGGACCTATACCAGCATTTGACATGGCTCCCCAAACAATCACTGATTGTGGAAAACTCACACTAGACCTCAAGTCGCTTTGATTTTATGCCTCTCCTTTCTTCCTCCAGACTCTGGGACCTTGATTTCCAAATGAAAAGCAAAATTTACTTTCATCTAAAAACAACACCTTGGACCAGTGAGCAACAGTCCATTTATTTTTCTCCTTGGCCTAGGTAAGACGCTTCTGGCATTGTCTATTGATCATGAGTGGCTTGACACAAGGAATGAGACACTCGTAGTCCATGTCCTGGATACATCTGTGTTTGGTGGCTCTTGAAGCAATGACTCCAGCTGCAGTTCACACCTTGTGAATCTTTCCCAAATTTTTGAATGGCCTTTTATTAACAAATCCTTTCAAGGCTGCGGTTATCCCGGTTGCTTGTGCATCTTTTTCTACCACACTTTTTCCTTCCACTCAACTCTCCATTAATATGCTTGGATACAGCACTCTGTGAACAGCCAGCTTCTTTTGCAATGACCATTTGTGGCTTACCCTCCTTGTGGAGTGTGTCATTGACTGCCTTCTGGACATCTATCAAGTCAGCAGTCTTCCCCATGATTGTGGAGCCTACTCAAGCAGGCTAAGGCTGGTTTCAGACTTGCGTACGGGAGTGCTGTCGATGGCAGCGTAATTCCTCCCTTCTTCCTCCCTGAAACCACGCCTACACTCTGCCTACGCCTCCTTGCATCCTGCGGTGCCCTGTGTACCTATCCTTAGCATTGGGTATGCAGGGACATATGCTGTATGTGGATACCTCCGCATGCGCCATTTTGTTGCAATGTTAAAGATAGATACACAGAGCACTGCAGGACTCAAGGAGGTGTAGGCGGAGCATAGGCGTGGTTTCAGGGAGGCAATCTTGCCTTGTGCAGGCTTGTACTATGGAGGACAGAGAATGAACTTCAATCCAATATTGCAGCTAGTGGGTAAGGAAAGGGTGAATCAAACACCCGAAAACCCCGCCCCTATGGCTGAAGATTGTTCCCTCCAAATTCAGGTGACAGAGTCCCTTTAAGAACATGCTTGTAATTACACTAAGCCTGCATTCACACATCCGTTTCACTCATCTGTTTGCCGTCTGTTATTAAAAGCTTACAGTATACTGAACCATAGTGTTTAGTGGAACTATTCATGCATCCATGTTTTAATGGATCAATGTTTCCTCTTCTATAAATTAAGAGCATGTCTTATTTGCATCCATTTTTTTTATTGATCAGACATATTTAGATCCATCAAAAAAGGGAAAACATTAAAAAAAATTCATTTTCCATCAGTTTTAACTAATCCATTAACTGACTGATTACCTCCTTCAATTTTTAAAAATGGATGAGAAAAACGTGGATGCGAGATGGAGGCAAAACATGACACTGGAAGAAAAACATTGTTTTTGATCTATATAAAATCTGAAACAGATGTGTTTTTAGTTCTATGCTGTATGTGATATATTATGTGTTGTTACATTGTATTTTCTCAAGTCCACTTAATCTATTTGCTGATTAGTTTGCAGCCTATCCTGTATCTTCTGTCCTGACAGTGTGCATATGTCAGGAGTACAGATACTGGGACACTCCAGAAATCGTTGAGCACTGGTATTCATAGAGCAATGCAGATAAAAACTATAATATCACTGCACCAGACACTGGTGATCACAAGAGTATCTGTCTAATGAGTAGGGAGGACGGGTTGCTTTGAATTGTTTTATGTTTCCTCTCACTTAGTATATTACTCATGAGTGTGAGAATTTGTGTGTTCTGTAGGTACACTACTGGGATCACAGGTGTTTTCCAAGCTCGCGGCAGAATGCCTCCTGGCAGTGAAATAACATTGAGAGATTAGCTGGAAACTGTTCTTATAGGGAATTCTTTATTTTGAATTCCATGCTGAGTCCAACGAGCACATGGCCGGGCCCCAAAATGGAAACGCAGCACAAAAAGTGATGTGGCGTTCTCCTGGCTTCGTATTTTTCCCTGAAATACATTGTAGATTTCTTGTAGAGCACATGAGTGATCATTCTTGGAAAAATTGTAGCATAGACGAGAATGTCGAAAGTTTATGTTTCGTTGTTAGTCTGGATTGAATATTATTCATTACAATACTCTAGGAAGATGACGATTATATGAACTAGTATGTCATTCATACAACCTCACAATTTTCTGCCTAAAGTCCACACAGCACATATATGTATAACAGTGACAGACCTATAGAGGTTACAGCAGTTGTAGTGACTATCAGGCATCTAATTTTGGAGAGCCGATACATTTCGATGCTATATAAGAAACAGTATTACTATACTAAAAGCGGTGGTATGGAAGCATATGACTTATCATGGAGCTACACTTTATTGACAAAATAATTTGGACATATTTCTTAATTACTGAATTCATGTTTTTCATCCATTACCAAGCTTTCAGCTTTCTAAAAAGCTCGCTGATGCCCACTGATATCAGTGGGGTCCTGTAATAGGATGCCACTGTTGTATGAAGCCAGTTGCTAAAGTTTCTTCCCCCCTAAATATTTAGCGATCACCTACTGAAGAGTGGAGGTGCCAAGAACTACATCAACTCAGCCAGAAAGTAGAGAAAGTAGCAGGACATGTAAAGGAACAGAGCAGGATTGCTGAACGCATAGCCACTTAGGCCCAGATTTTTAAGACTGGCATTAAACACACCTGTCTCAATGAAGACTTTGTGGAGTTAGAGACGTCTGATTCATTAGAGGCGTTAAGTTACTAGTGGCATTACCACAAATCTTACTCCAGTCATGGGCTACAGTAATCACTTCATCACTTATTCACTGGAGTTATCAATTTTGGCTGGTGTCATAATGTTTCCTCTGCTGGAAATAGCATTGTTCATCACAAAATTATTTCTGGATCCTGGATCATTAAGAGAAGTTGCTCTTGGAAGATGTTTAGATACCATTCTTTATTCCTGACAGTTTTCTTAGGCAAAGGCTTAGGCTTAGCTAACTTGGATGAAACCAACCCACATATGAAGGATCTCAGGATTCTTTATTGTTGGCATTGCACAGGACATAGCAGTGCTCTCTGTTTCTTTTCCGTACAATCATTCTTCCAGATGTCCTTAACAGTTTTAAGGGGGCTCCAACAGTCCTCTGCCATCCAGTTCCTGTAATTCCTTCAAAATTATTTTTCCTGATGAAGCCTTCTTCAGAGAGAAGAAGAAAATGGAAGTCCTGTCATGCCAACAGTAAAGCAACCTGAGACCATTTATATATGGGGATGGTTTTATCCATGGAGGGGGTTCACCCACAATTTTGCCTAAGAACACTGCAATGAGTACACAATAGTATCTAAACATCATCCGAGAACAACTTCACCCAACAAAACTGGAGCAATAATTGGCTTCCTGAATAAAAAATTTAAATTGTGGTGCTTGTGGCCAGGAAACTCCCCAAATCTCAATCCCTATGAGAACCTGTGGTCAATACTCAAAAAAGCGAGCCTCAGATCCTTATTCCTCTGTCAACAGGCATTAGGGGTGACAATATTCAAATGTCTAATAATGGTAGGCTACACCAGATTTTGTCTTCTAGAATTTAAGATGGTAAAGCATGAGTCACATGTTTACCAAATTTGGCACTTTTAAATCCCACCATTACAAATGTTTGGAAATGCCCAGTAATGGATGTTGTTTTACTCAACTTAGTCCCTTTTTTGGTCCCATTAATGAGCTTGTCTTTTCGAAATTAAGACTGTTATGTGGATTCATCTATTCATAGCATATTCCCAGCTCTGGTAGGGTTGTACTTCAGATGACTCTAACCAAGGCTTACCGTTGCACCTGGCAATCGATGACTTGTATACAACTTCTCGGCTATGATCATCCAATTTATCATGGACCTATTGTGCAGTCCTTTTGTTGGCATCTTCAAGACGTATCTTCAAACATAGTGGAGACAATTGAACTCAAGGACAGTTGAGCCATTCTGCCATTAATCTTTGTTTAGGGAGGCAGCTTGGTTTTAGTGATTCATTTTGTGCACCTGTTAGCGATAGGTATAGCTAACATGACTGAACGCACTAGTTTGGGGGTGTTCTTATACTTTTGTCTAGGCTGTGTGTATATTTCAGTTAATACTTTGAAATAACTCAAGTTGATAAGTGCGCTATTGTTTTTAAGGGGGGTGTTATGAGTGCAACATATTGCATTCAGCAGGTGTTTTAGTCAAATCTGGTGGATAAAAAAGCCTGTGTTTGGCAGACTTCTTATTCCATCAGGGCTGCATTAAAAGACAGAGATTTCCTCTTGGCTATTTTAGCACATGTTTGGTTGAGGATATGTTTAGAAGTGTATTCTGTAAATTCTCTGCTATGTAGCAACAAATGACACAGCATTAAGTGAAAAATAAATATATTCATCTGATTTACATTTATTAAAATTTTAGTATGGAAATGTGTTTCAGAGTCAGTTAATCATCCTGGGATTTTTTTTTATAAATATATATATATATACATATTTAATAAAATTCACTAGGAGAACAATAAATTACTGCTTTGCTATAACAAAAAAAGCTAAAAAAATAATTTCTCAACCCAGTTTTTTTTTTAATTCACTTTTTGTTTACTTATAAAAAGTGCTTCACACATTGCGCAGTAGGAAATAAACACCAAAAACCCTACAACTGTTCAAAGTGTGCACCAAAAAAAGAAAGTAGTGTTTGTAGTATGTTTCTTTTTTTGTATTGACTTGGAGCCAACACCTGGTCTCAGTGGTTTTTGCTGAAAAAAAAATGTATTGTTTCATGATTATTTTATAGTTCTTCTACAATACAGCTCTGGCAAAAATTAAGAGACCAATGCAAAATGTTCAGTTTGTCTGGTTGTTCTCTTTATAGGTATATTTTTGAGTATAATGTAAATAGTTCTTTTATTCTAGAAACGTCTGACAACATGTCTCCAAATTTCCAAGCAATGAATTTTGTATTTTTTTTTCTGAAAGAAAACAAGTTCATAATCATTTAGAAACAACAATACTAATGTTTTAACTCAGGAAGAGTTCAGAAATCAATATTTTGTGGAATAACCTGATTTTTTGATCACAGCTTTCATGCGTCTTGGCATGCTTTCCACCAGTCTTTCATACTGCCTCTGGCACAAAAACGTAAGCAGTTCTTCTTTGTTTGATAGCTTGTTACTCTCCATCATCCTCTTGATTACATTCCAGAGGTTTTCAATGGGGTTGAGGTCTGGAGATTGGGCTGCCCATGACAGGGTTTTGATGTGGCGGTTTCTTAATTTTTGCCAGAGCTGTATATAAGAATATGGTAGTATGTAAATGATACTATAGAGCAGGGGTGGGGAACTTCAGGCCAGTGAACCATTTATGGCCCTCTGTAACTGGCCCCTGGGCAGATTCCCAGTACTTGGGCCGGCAGCTGTATTTTGATGGCTGCTAGCCCATTACTTTCTTCTTGCTCTTTGAGCACGAACACGTAGTATTCAATACTGAACACTGAGGCATGTGCAATGAAAGATTATGCCCCGACACCAGTGCCAGGGTCAGGACGCACTTTGTGGGCGGAAATAGCTCGTATTTTGTACGGCCCCAAAGAATGGTATAAATATCCAAATGCAAATAACCCTTGGCAGAAGGGGTTTCCCAACCCTGCTATAACGTTTTGACATTAAATCCAGCATACAACTCTTCTGAATAAGGTTCATGCGGCTGTGCGAAAACTCGAGCTGGTTGCAATTTCAATTGTGGACATGATTGGCTCCGTATGCAGCTCTTTGTGCTCGTCCACATTAGTGGATGGTTGCAGAAGCTGCTTGCTGCTGGCCAGACCACCATTGATCAAACATACACTCATCTGAACTAGCCATAAGGATCACAATAAACACAACCAGCAAAACCTAGAATTCAGTTTTGCCTGCAGTGATTAATTTCTTACCCCAATGAATCCTATCACTTTTTTTAAAAAAAAAACCTCTTTTGTAAAAAGAGTGGTTTTCTTATCAGCCATTTCATCCAGTGCATGTAGCAGGCAAGTGACATTGTGTCTGCACCGACCCCTTAGGCTATGTTCCCATAATGAGTATTTGGTGAGTATTTGATGCTGCAGATTTCCTGCAACCTATTATGTAAATTAGTTTTTTTCATTCTGTTTTTGAGTGCGTTTTTTACCTTTATTATGTTTTTAATGCTGGGGTTCTTGTCTCATTTTGGGATGTCAAGTTTTCAAGAAAGCTGTTGTGTTTTTGATAATTCCTTGTATTTGGCTTTGGCAAAACGTTACTGATACAGTCATGTGCGGATGGACTACCTGTGTTTTTAGTGCGTATGCCTTTTTTTAACCTGCAGATTGTCCACCTCTAACGTAGGTGTGTGGGGAGCATCTACATATAGAAGTCAGTGTCCCCCCAGGAGACATTTATATGTTGCGGATTTCAATCTCTCTCCGCAGGTCGGTTTGTGCAGCAAACAAGGCAGAGTTAGGACCTCAGGGTACCTTCTTGTTAGAAACTTTTTTATATGTCTTCAGCAAAGTCCTAACACCAAATTGGAGCCTCCTACAGTAGAGTATTTTTCAGAGTTGATCCTCAAAATGTTCTGCATTTCCTTAATTTAAACACAAAGGTGACTTTACTGGATGACACCCCTGTTTTTCTAAAGCAATGATGGTGTATCAACCGTTGCTGAATGTAAATGACCAAATTATTTAGAAATGTACATTTTATTTGTCAAAGTGATTACTGTAATTTAGAATCAGACTGAAATCATCTAATATGTTATTCAGTCAGATTTCTAATGATTAATACATCATGCTGGAGAGAAAGACGTAGGCATGGATGTATGATCTGAATGCAGGAATCCTTTGTACTGTTTGTTACCAACTTTACTATATCTTACCATGGAAATGTGCTTCTTTCTCCACTTATGAGCCATGTTTTTCCCTGTCCCTGCCTCCTGAACGCCTATTTCACTTTGAAAAAAATAGATCAAATCCATTTTGGTAAAAGTAAGATGGACCGCCACCATAATGAGTTGTCAGGTTACACCTCCTATTATACTCTATAGCAAGGGGAGTACGAGGAGGAGTGATGAGTATTCAACACTATGAGTGACTAGGCAGGTATAGGCACATGGAGCTACACCTTTAACTCACTCTAGAGCTGGATTCACATCTACACAGCTCAGTATTGTTGTAAAATGTCTAGATGCTACTGCTACTGCTGTCTCATGTGCTACAAAGAGCAGTAATCCCTTTGTATTGTGCATTTTTTAGAAAACTGAGTGACCTGCAAATTAGAAAGAGTCTGTAGAATGCAAATTGGTGAACAATGCAGGATGCAAATCATATTCCTCATGTACACACATAGTGCAGCTTATTCTGAAAAGACCAGTATTAATTGAACCATGAAGTTGAGATCTGCGATTATGAATACGTTTGAAATATAGCTAATTCTCACATATTTCTTATGTAAATCTAGTACCACATACATGGAATTTCATAGCAGAGGGGTTTCTTTTTTTATTGGAAAGACATGTTGGATGTGATACACATAGATGTGATCATAAATTATTTAGATTGATTATTTGTTAGTAAGGTAAATTTCCAGATCCCAGAGCCCACACTGACCAACAGGCCTAGAAAGACTCCATCATATTCTTAGGGTGCACAATGATGCCAAAAATACCACAGGTGGCTGTATAAAATAATTGCTTATGAGTGTGTGCTTTAACCCAGCGACGGGGAAAAATGACATTATCCATTCACTGAAAAGCTTAATTCCAATTACATTTTTCCAGAGGATTTGGAAACACATGCGTAAAATCTTCATTCAAGTTAAATTATTCCTTAAAATGGTATTTCCAGTCAGTGGTACCATTGTAATACCTACTGCGCCAGACAGAAATGATATAAGAAAAACATCAGGGATTTAATATTTGCCACAAGTTAAAATATCCTTATGAATTAACTTTTATGTAATGGTTTGGTCGATTATTGGGATTTGTATAATTTCTCTATAAAAATAATTCTGTTTATTTCCATTTAATATATAAAGTCTACAATCTCACAACATTAATACTTCCATGCAGAATATACATTCATGGTACAGGTCTAGAAAATGAAATTCATAAAAAACTAGAGCAAATTTGGATCAATTTCCGCTACAATCTCTTGGGCAATAGAGTCAATTGCTGCTTGTTTCATGTGGTTTATTTTCCTAGGGTTCATGGTACGGCACAGGTCTGAAATCCGTCCTTGACTGCACACATGTGGCCAGAGGGTTATAAAAAGAGAATGAACTTGCAATCAACTCGGGTTAAGTTCCTCTGTTTTGAAACTGTTGGTGATTTCTCACAGCTTAGATCGGTGGGACACCTAACAAAGCACAAAGTTCCTTATGTAAATATACGGTATAAATGTAAAAAAAAATTAAATATATATATGTATTCATATAAAAAAATGTTAAGTGTTTTATGAAAATAGAATCTTTTCACATTGTGAAAAGTTAAATAATTTAGGGGAAAAACTTGGATCATTTTTTTTGTTGAGTTTTTGGTTGTGCATAATTCACTAAATTTCAGAGCGATTTACAATTCTTCTGGGACCTTTTAAGGAAAATATCTAAAACACTGCCCTGTACTTGGAAGAAAGGAAAAAAAAACTCATAGGGGGTCAAGATGTTAAACTTGAATTTGTTTTGATACATCCCCACACTTCTTTGAAATTAAATAGAATATTGTGCCAAAACCTACACTGCCATATTCCAAATGTTGTCATTGTGCAATGTCTGCCCCTGTTTTCCTCTGATGCTTTATAGTAGTCTACAGGAGATTCCTTCCACATAGCGGGGGGTTTGCCTGGAGGAGAGTGCGTTGTAAATGAAAGTCGTTATCTTTACGGTAAACTTAAATCAGAGTTGATGTTTGGTCTTGTGTAAAAAAATCATTTTGATGTTTATATAATCAGAGAATATGTCTTAGGGCCAAAAGGTGGGGTATCATTTACATGAAGCATCGCGGAAAAATGTTTAGACATACAGCGTAATCCGAAAAAATTGTTTCTTTTTCTTTTGAAAAAAAAAAAATCGTCTTATTTCCGAATCTCTTACAAATATTTATCTATGGGACTTCCATGCAGGGATTTCCCATCTTGTGTTTTGATGATGTCAGCGGTTCAAAACATGACATCATCGGTTTGAATAAAGATATAGGGGGATAATGTCGGTAAAGCGCTGTGGAATTAACGGCGCTATGTAAGTGAGTAAAATAAATACAAATAAAATAAATATATCATGTGCCGTATGCCAGAAATGTGAAAAAGTCACAAATTATGGGTTAAGCCTTATTTGCAGAATAATTTGCAACTTTTTTCATTTTACTCATGGCACTTTTTAAAAACACTTAATGAAGGATCTTGGCCAATATTTACTAGAATTTACACCAGAAAGAGTGTAATTTATAAAACGTCTGTTCCTGCCATTTGTTATGTTCTGGCTCTTATACCCTAACAGGATTATTATGGAGACAGTAACGGCAGACTACAAGGCGTATCACCACATACGTGTGCCTATATAAAACTGTGTCATACAGTACTCAAATGTTAATAATCACATGCGTATTGTGATAGAGATATGCAATTGCATAAAACAACTTTGTAATAGTAGCCAGAACACTACATAATTTAAAAACATAACCTATATAGTACTATCTATTTTCCTATATTAGTGTCACGAGTCCTTATATTATGGTATAATTATGGATGACTAGCACAATTTTATAATGTAAAGACATGCCTGTAATGGCGCTCCAATACAGATTAAATTGATACCTTTGGTGAAGAAATCTGCTTTGTGGTTCTCTTTAATCACCATGCAAAGTTTTCTGCTAATAGATTTCAGTGCACAGGGGCCGGACTGTGCACCGGATCTTCTCCTCCCAGTCTGTGATTCCCCGACTCCTCCACCTGCATCCAGTCTGAATGACCGGCCTCCTCTGTATGAAATGTCTGTAGTGACCTGTCATTCACAGACCAGAGACAGACGGAGGAGCCAGGGAATCACAGACAGGGAGGAGAAGACCCGGTGCACAGTCCGGCCCCTGTGCACCGAAATCTAATTAGCAGAAAACTTCAAATGGTGATTACAGAGGAAGAAGGATGGATTTTTTCACCAAAGCTATCAATTTAATCTGTATTGGAGCGCCATTACAGCCATGACTTTACATTACAAAATCGTGCTGTCAGGTTTTCTTTACAACATTGTCCCCACAGTACAGTGTCTCTGTATTCCCAGGAAACACGTGTGCTATTTGCTGCACAGTTAGGTGCACAAGCCCGCTACAGTACAGTAACTAGTATCCGTCCCGCAGCTCTGACACCCCATTTTCAGAGCAGCTCATTTTCCCATTTCCTTCCCCTTCTAGCAACAGCCTCTATATGCTTAAAGGCCACGTTTACGCATTCAGTATTTGATCAGTATTTTACATCAGTATTTGTAGCCAAAACCAGGAGAGGAACAATCAGAGGAAAAGTATAATAGAAACACGTCACCACTTCTGTATTTATCACCCACTCCTGGTGTTGGCTTATAAATACTGAGGTAAATACTGACCAAATACTGAATGTGTGAACATGACCTTAGAGTGACGTGTTCTTTCATTGCCCTCTCAGCTGTACTTTCCCACCACCTCTTATCTGTGACCCCTGTATCCTTCTTCTCTCTCATAAGCACACACTCTCACTGTCCTGTCTGTAAAAAGTTCACAGCATCACAATCCCTCTCTCCCACCTCGCACTCCCAACATATGAGCCCTTCAGTCTCTAATCCTGGTCACGCCCTGATATGTTGGCTTAGGTACGGTGTAATAAGTAGCCAGCAGCCAATCGGAGCGGTGTTTGTGCATTCTGGTGCACTTTATATGTGTAGCCTCTCACCATTGGCCAGCTTGCACATGCTTCATTGCAGTACACTGCCTGCCAACGACAGCCTGCAGAGCACAATACATACTGAAGTGTGTGTTCATTTAATAGAAGAAGCAGGAGCAAGACTAGATATCAACAAAGAAAATGAATAGACAATAAATAATGAAATGATCAAGACTCCAAAATTATTTTTTCATTTAAAAAAAAAAAAAGGTTTTTAAGGCCACGTTGCAGCAGAAAAATGATGAAGAGAAAACAACCATTCTCTGTGTCTCCTTTATTCTCGGGATGGGTGATGTTCCCAAAAGTCAGTCCTCTATGAATCAAATAAGTGATGGCACATGTCCATCTGCGAATTGAGATACTGATTTGGCTTTTATCCTAAGTCATATTGCACGACTCGTTAAAGGGTTGATTGTGACTTGTAGGATCGCTACTTCCAACAGGTGGCGCTATAGAGTTTAAGTCCTCTTTTCTCAGAAGAGGCAAATGGCACATGTTCAGTAACTCTTCTGATTCATGATCTGTTACTTGCCATGCACTCTTTTTTGAGTGTGGAGTTCCTCTTTATTAGTATTCTGCAAAAACTATATATGTTGGGACTTCCAATTTATCTCTTGACTATGACAAGCCAGTGGCTTGCTTGCCCCTAACTGATAACCCACCTATTTGATGCTCTGTATGCAGCTTGACAAATAGTAAAACAGGAGCAGAGAATCAAAGACCCACACCTGCGTCAAATCGGCTTCGTGGCTAAGATACTACAGACAGATTCAACTTAGATACTTTTAGATACCATTGGGCAGTAGATAGGAAGTTGGATAGAAAAGAAACACCTGGTGGCCAATACTTTAGAGTTATTTTTCAGGGGTAAGACAACATAAATTGCCTTTTCGGCACATTAGATTTCAGATTGCCTTTTTAGCACATTATCTTTCTACAGTAATTAAATCATGTTGAAATGAAAATAAACTTATAAATGCCAAAAGTTCTACAAGTAAGATCTTTGTAAAGATTGTTTTAAAACCTAAAAAAATAAGATATAGCTGTTTGACTAGCTTATGTGAAAAATCACATTTTTACGTCATTTATAGTGTGGGTAAAAAGGGGATAAATCCGAACACTACATAACACTTCCACCATTTACTTGTGGGACATAACATTACTATAAAGAATAGAATAATGGCATATCAAAGGTCAAAATTGGATACAAATTGTTAACTGTCTCTTTAAAGTCCCAGACACTTCACTTTGGGAATGTAGCAGGGAAACCAAACAAATTACTGAACAAAGGGAAAAATTGGCAAAACTCAATATCAGTCCTAATTCATACTTTATTATTGCTGTGTTTCTGTGTTATTTGAGCTGCGATCACCACTGAACGTGTTTCTGCGGTTCACGTGTTACAGATTATCAAATAAAAGCAGCACCGTCAACCAAATGTAGCTTTCCCAGATAGAAAACACATGATGTGTATTTTGTACATAGAAATACATCTCTTATGTTTTGGGATCTCATAGATTACCTTGTGTAACTGGGCTCTGATAGTTGAATTTGATAAGCTCAGCACAGATGGCAAAATGATTTTCCTGTCACTTACAGTACAGACTAAAAGTTTGGACACACCTTCTCATTTAAAGATTTTTCTGTATTTTCATGACTATGAAAATTGTACATTCACACTGAAGGCATCAAAACTATGAATGGCTGCGGCCAGATACTGCCTATACATCCCCTATTGATTTGAATAGGTGGCGAATGTACAGTGCCCAGCCATAGCTACTACACAGTCAGTGGCGCTGTGCTGTGCATCTTTCAACTGAACAGTTCCAGCCACCACCAACATCAGGAACATCTGATTTGCTGGGGTGCCGAGTATCACATTCCCACTGATCCTATGGATAGGCCATCAATGTTAAAGTTCCACTTTAAACAGTATATTACATCAATGTGTAATATACACATATATGCAATATATACAATATATACAGTACAGACTAAAAGTTTGGACACACCTCATTTAAAGATTTTTCTGTATTTTCATGACTATGAAAATTGTACATTCACACTGAAGGCATGAAAACTATGAATTAACACATGTGGAATTATATACTTAACAAAAAAGTGTGAAACAACTGAAATTATGTCTTATATTTTAGGTTCTTCAAAGTAGCCACCTTTTGCTTTGATGACTGCTTTGGCATTCTCTTGATGAGCTTCAAGAGGTAGTCACCGGGAATAGTTTTCACTTCACAAGTGTGCCCTGTCAGGTTTAATAAGTGGGATTTCTTGCCTTATAAATGGGGTTGGGAACTTGGGACCATCAGTTGTGTTGTGCACAAGTCTGGTGGATACAAAGCTGATAGTCCTACTGAATAGACTGTTAGAATTTGTATTATGGCAAGAAAAAAGCAGCTAAGTAAAGAAAAACGAGTGGCCATCATTACTTTAAGAAATGAAGGTCAGCCAGTCCGAAAAATTGGGAAAACTTTGAAATTGTCCCCAATGCAGTGGCAAAAACCATCAAGCGCTACAAAGAATTAGGACCATTAGGACCGCCCCAGGAAAGGAAGACCAAGAGTCACCTCTGCTTCTGAGGATAAGTTTATCGAGTCACCAGCCTCAGAAATCACAGGATAACAGCAGCTCAGATTAGAGACCAGGTCAATGCCACACAGAGTTCTAGCAGCAGACACATCTCTACAACAACTGTTAAGAGGAGACTTTGTGCAGCAGGCCTTCATGGTAAAAGAGCTGCTAGGAAACCACTGCTAAGGACAGGCAACAAGCAGAAAAGACTTGTTTGGGCTAAAGAACACAAGGAATGGACATTAGACCAGTGGAAATCTGTGCTTTGGTCTGATGAGTCCAAATTTGAGATCTTTGGTTCCAACCACCTTGTCTTTGAGCGATGCAGAAAAGGTGAACGGATGGACTCTGCATGCCTGGTTCCCACCGTGAAGCATGGAGGTGGAGGTGTGATGGTGTGGGGGTGCTTTGTTGGTGACACTGTTGGGGATTTATTCGAAATTGAAGGTATACTGAACCAGCATGGCTACCACAGCATCTTGCAGCGGCATGCTATTCCATCCGGTTTGCATTTAGTTGGACCATCACTTATTTTTCAACAGGACAATGACCCCAAACACCCTTCCAGGCTGTGTAAGGGCTATTTGACCAAGAAGGAGAGTGATGGGGTGCTACGCCAGATGACCTGACCTCCACAGTCACCAGACCTGAACCCAATCGAGATGGTTTGGGGTGAGCTGGACCACAGAGTGAAGACAAAAGGGCCAACAAGTGCTAAGCATCTCTGGGAACTCCTTCAAGATTGTTGGAAGACCATTCTCGGTGACTACCTCTTGAAGCTCATCAAGAGAATGCCAAGAGTGTGCAAAGCAGTCATCAAAGCAATAGGTGGCTACTTTGAAGAACCTAAAATATAAGACATAATTTCAGTTGTTTCACACTTTTTTGTTAAGTACATAATTCCACATGTGTTAATTCATAGTTTTGATGCCTTCAGTGTGAATGTACAATTTTCATAGTCATGA